>NC_050202.1:0-300000 GCF_013141755.1 Anopheles stephensi | reverse complement strand
AACGGCACACCGGCATATGGCCGTGCATAACAACACTGCTGCCGCATCATCACAACTAGTAGCAACTAAAGCAAACAAGAAGCTTAAAGTTTTCCTGCTAAACTTTCGCTCCCCAGTCCCAGTCCCTGGACGCAATCCTTGGGAACGTCCTGGTTGTTTTGATGTCGGTGTGTGTATGTTTTCGCTCGATACGACGGGGGTTTGTTTGTCGACATTATGCAAACCGATCCACTGCACAAAAGTGTTGCCTACACTTATCCGTGTTCAAACAGCACCACCGTAAGGAGCAGAGCGCTCCAAACGAATGGGCTCGCCTTAATTCGCACCGTAAACGATGTGGACCCGTTGCACATGCCCAAGAGAAGAGCCAGAATGTTTGTGAAGAACTTGTACTGAGAGAGACTGTGTGTGTGTGTGTGTGTGGCAATACATTTTACATAGCCTGTAAACAACTGGACATTAATTTCAATTTAAATTATTAAGTCCTATTTTTCGTCCAACGCCACTGGCGCCCCCGGTCATCAGATATGCCAACAAGTAAAGATGCCCGGTTCGGAGTCTTCGCTAGTGTTGCGGGCCGTACTTTTTATTGAAAAGCTTCAGCATTCGGCAGTGTGCGACGTAATAAAGTGCATCTCCACCGTGCGATCTAGGGAGCATTGCGCCGGATGGGCAATATTACGTGTTTATGGATATTTATAGGCTGAAGTTAATAGTAATGCACCAACAATGGGCAACTTACTCGGCACGGTAGCAATTGTATCGGGCAAAACATTTCATGCCCGCTTTCTGGTGCAAAAGTGCATTTTGGCCCCCCGTAGAAGCTTGAGGATTTCGGCAAAGAACCGGGAAGCACTTTCCTTGCTCCAGCTACATCGTAAGCCACTTTTGCGAACCCGATGGCTACTGGCATTCGCAATGTGGTCACAGTTTCACAATGCCACCGCATTAAGCTTCGGCAAGAATGGGCAACTTTCAATGCCGGCGCAGTAGAACGCAAGAATCCCCCGGCCCGAGGATTTCTAGCGGAGGCTGCATCACCAAAGAAACCAACGGCAACATCAACAACGCAAAAACTTCTAAACCTGTTTCCGGTTTATTGTCAACGCCACGTTACGTTGGGAAATAAAAATTCACCCCCAAAGGCTTCCGGCCCGGACAGCCAAACTTGTTCCATCATGCGATGGAAGGAAAAATGGAGCAAAGGAAACTTTTCCCGCTCGCTACTCACCCCAAACCAATGGAAACCTCGTCCATTTTCCCTGCCAAACCGGTTCAATACGAATGGAAAGTCGCTACGGTCAAAAGGGGAGAAAAATTTCTCCACGCCTCGACAGGAGACGTAACTAGTGCCTGCTTATGCAGGTGAACTTTTCCACTTCTGGCCCAATCAATTCAATCAACTGCTGTATTCTTAACTGCTTCCTGCCCTGTCCCCGGTTTTCCAAAAAGTTGGTGCGCCCTCACGTCCTAACCCTTATCATAAGTTGGCCAAAAACTCTGCCGCCGGCGCGCGAGACATTGCATTTGCAATGGTACACGCAACGCGAGGTCGCTTGGATCGCTTGAGTGCACAAAAGCTACTCCACGCGACGAGCCGCCCAGCCACACAATGTGCGGCAGGAATATACTAAACAGCAACTTTCTGGCTGCTGCTGCGACTGCAGCTGCTACCCGGAAATGCAAAATATCAACTCTTCGCTGTGCCGTTCGATTGTGGTCAATTTTTTCTTCGGCACATGTTTTTCTTGCCGAAGCGGTTGTCCAACACGCTAAAATGAAACTGGATTTCGTTGAAAGTTACACAATTGCACAATGATTTTTGTGCCCTACAGCTGCTACCTCCCCATCGCAGGGATCTTACTCGAAACAAGATTAGGGAACTTTATTTTATTTATTTTAGCTCTTAGCATGGCTCCGTCCCATCTTTCTCGAACCGTAGGCCTCGAACAGGTTCGACATTCGACAACAACACCAACATCCGGCTAAAGGTTGTTGCCGTCCTTCCCTTCTCACCAGCTGTCCGAACAGTGGCACCCCGTTCCAGATCTCATCCACAGGCAGGCTATCCGGAGGGGATTGAATCTTGGTTCTTTTTGAAATATTGATTAACCGATCCGCATTCGCATCCCAGCCCAAAGCACGACCACCGCACTGACAGCGGCAGCAGCAACGGACTTGGCCAACCGGTCACGTGGCAGAAAAAGTTAACGAACTTTCCGGTCAGGATTTTTGGATCGAGCGAAGGATCCTAGAAACCCACTACTTACATCCCGAAAACTCCTTGGCCAAGCAACGAAACTCCGACGGAAGTGTGGTTTTGCCCCAGGGACCGCAGATGCATTGCAAATGCTGTGTATGGGTGTGTGCAGACCGTAGACGTAACCGCCATCAGTGAGAATGCAGGAGCGTGTCCAAAGGTCGGTCCACACAGCAATGATGCATTACATGCCGATGCTCTGGTGGCGCTGCGTGCGATCGGCCGATGGTTGTAATCAAACGTAACGAAGCTTAAATTGACAAGCAAATTGACACCCTTCGAGTCGGGCTCGCACAGCGCACATCGGACCGTCACGGCAACCCACCGTGGAAATTCTTGCTGGTAACGATGTAACAAACAAAAAAAAAACACACACACAGACGGATACGACCATATACGAGGAGCACAGAAGTCCCTAAGCACTTTGGCGTTTAATTAACGCTCCACCGGCCTTTGACGAATGGGGACCATCCATCGCTCTCCTGCTTCCCGCAGGAAGGAGATCCGGTACGGTCTTTCCGGGATCGACTACATCGGATGACAAGTGTCACTAATCCCCCAGGTAGGGTGCTCGCGACGGTCACCATTACCTAACTGCTGTCGATGCTCCGGGATCTGGATGAGTTTTGAATATTGCATCCACGCGACTGCACTGCGCACCACCGAGACCACCGTGGTACCGAGTGTATCGGAGTGAAAATAAAAATGGCTTTCTCCTGGAATCGATTCCCATCCAATCAAACTCTGATCTCTTTCTGTGTGGTTCCACCAGCGCACACAGGGCGCAAAAACTCTGCTTTTGCTTCGCAGCCATGAAAACGTACGGCTAGAGATCTGGTTTGAATCGCCGTAACATTCTTTTCTGTTGGAGATACCTGTGGACCGTTTTTGTGTGCCGACACCAATCGCAACAGAAGCTTTACATATATACCCACACACAGACACATTGATGACGATATGAAATTGGTTTCTCCTAACATTTTTTGCTGATTCGTTCTCCACTTTCCTGTTTCCAGCAATTTTTAATAATGCTGATGTGCTGGTCAAATTTTACAATTTCACTGACAGCATCACAAAAACATACCCCACGTTTAATTGAACTCGCGCGATGCCAAATGGCCCGATGGGTTGGTTTGTGTGTATCAAAAGCATTATTTTTATTACTAGGATCTACCAAAAGCATCTCATCGCCAATCCACCCATGCTGACCCACCGTACTTGAGCAGCAGGCCAACACGAATTCCTCCCGGCGCTCGGCTAATAAATTGTCATGTTATTATTTTACGACTTGTTTGTCATAAATCCGATCGAGATCGAGACATCGAGACGAACAAGGCGAAACAAGCGAGCGGGCCTTCTGAAGCCCGAAACGGTCTTTAGATCCAGCGTTTCAACATCTTCATCAACGACAAGGTGACAAGCAGCCGGAGCTAAGTAGTGTCATGAGGAAAGCGAGCGACTGACCAACCACTGTCCAATTGCTCGACTCGAAGTAGCTCACGAGAGGACGTGATCAAGTGTAGGTCGGTGGGATTCAAATTAGAAGCCCACGGCAAATACCTCCGGAACCGGGCAAGGATTAGCGCTCGGAACACGTTTTAGAAGCGGTCGCTTGTCAGAAAAGCACCAGGCGTTTTGGTGGCAAGTACCTGTCGGATTAGCGGCTTCGGTCGCGTTTTCTTCACCGCTGGCCGCAGTTCGTTCGATAAATCACCCTGTTGCGCGAGTATTTTCTCACCCCGTTTCCCCAGTTGGTCGATTGGTCGGTTAGTCGCGAATGGTTTTGTCTAGCCCGTCGTCTTGGCCATCATCACAACCACACGAGCGTAAGAAGCATTCCGCTAGAGAGTCGTAAAACCATAAGTCTATAAAACGCTCCACATTCGGAGCCATCAGATCAATGGGGGATGGATGTTGGTGGCCATGGGCAGGTGGACAGACCACTCGCTCTTACCACGAGCGCATAATTCATCTGAAGGCATAAAAAATAACTAACGGTCTCGCGCACGCACACCGACCGGAGGAGGGAACTCTGCTTTGCTGCTGGCTGTGGCCACTTTTCATCACATTCCACTGACGATGACGACCGTGCTGGTCATTCGCACGGGCAAAAGACGCGCGAACGGAACGGGTGGGATAATTTGTTTGGCCTGGCCGGGAACTGGTGTTCCTAGACGTTCATGGAGGTGGCGCGAGATGGCCATCGATAAACTTTTGTCAACAGAATGTTCATTTTTATCACCGTTCTCTCAACGTCGTCACCCGGCAAAACCACAAACAGCCGCACATGAGACCCGCTGGGCAGGTCGGACGATGTGGCGAGGGAGCTGAGATGGGTGGTAACGAATTTCCCTCCTCATAAAGTGACACGCACACGGGGTCTTCCGTTTACGGCCGTCCTTCTCAAGCACAGAGTTTGCTCCCGTAAACACAAGCTAAGCCCTATGTACCAGTCACGGCCATTTGAAGCGTGCGCGTTTAAAAATGTGTCGGAAATGGTAGAAAAATGAATGAATTTCGCTTCACCAACTGTTGGAAAATCGTAAAAAAAGAAATAAAACGCAAAAAATACTGTACTCCCCTGCAGCCCTTAACGCCTAGTGTAAACTGACGAGTATGATGGAACCGAATGTTCTGCCGCGATGGTGGAAAGTTGAAGAAAAACTCGCCGGAAAAATGAGCAAGCTCACTCGTGACGAAGAAAATTTTTGACTGAAAGGCAAATGAATTTGTTTAACTGATTTATGACTCGCACAAAAGAAAGGGAAAGTCGCCACGGCCGAAGGATGAAAAGGTCACCCGGAAAGGACCACCATTTCCTTGTGCCCATTTTACGACCTGATGGCCGTTTCGAATCTTTTATCCACCATCGTTGCTGGTTAGCATTATGGAGACGCACGCTCTCTCTCTCTTTCTCTCTCTCTTTCTCTCGCTCTTCACTTCCTTTCAGCGTTTCGTTATTGAGAAAGTTTGGCAGAATTTTTATTGCGATTGTTAATTGTGATTGCCATTGAACGAAAGGAGCAATGGGCTTTCGTGAAGGCTGGAAAGTCAAGAAGAGGCGGACGGTTTGTATTGCCCGTAGATTACTTTATTTACTGTCTCAAAGTCATTACTCAAAGCCACCACTCGACCTACGCAACAAATCGCACAGGAATATGTGCATTTAGATTTTCTTTAATGATATTTGGACATTGTATTATTCTACAAGTGAGCTTATTGTTAAAAGTAATAATATAGTTATCATAAACAACGCTGATGCTTTGCATTCATAAAGTAGCACACTTATTGCTTTTTTTTTTGCGCAAAAACTTAGCAACAAATAAAGAGTGCGATATGAGATTTTATCTACAATGTTTAAATTTAAGCTTGTTTTCGTCGTGTATTTCATTTTTACTCCTACAGGTATGCAATCCACTGTACAGATGCAAAACGATAATTCAATATGCTTAAAGGTATGCAATACGCAAAGCATATTTGTTGGGGCATGTTCGCACAGCACCAAGCATAAATTCAGCTGAAAATTAAATATTTACTCCTAAAAGTATGCTATTTGCAGTGCAAATACAAAACGATAATTCAATACCCCTTAAGGTAGGTAACACGCATAGCAAAAAATTTTAAGCACTTTCGCGCTGCTATAAGCTCCATTAAAAAAAGTGTCTATTAAATTCAATGTTTTTTTTGCCCGTTAAGTTCAGGTTTTAATTCTTAATTCTGTTTCTGGCAATCGCGTCTTTATTGTAGTGATAGCTATTTTGGCTTAATCGATAGCACACATATTATTATATTTTTGATTGTAAACCAACATTTAATTGTTAACAATGTACTATATGAATTAATTAAGCATAACTTTACGTCCAAAATTACATTTAATATCGAAGCTTGAAATGTGTTTGGCTATATACTTAGCGCTAACGGCGTCTTGAGAACAAGAGGCTCAAAACTTGGTAAATTAACGAAAAAAAACTGAAGATTTAAATGACACAACCCTCAACGAAGCAATCAACCAATTGTAATTTTTAATTCGTCAAAATTGATTTATGCATCCATATTGAAAATAAATTAAGTTTAAGAGCTCTTTAAAGAAATTGCACAATAACAAAATAATTGAAAAATGTCTAAAACCTGCCTTAAACAAGTTAAATAACATTGAACTTGTTCCAAGTTTGCACCGGATATAACGATTTCATTAAGTTGTCGGCGCCATTGAACAGTTTTCCGCCAATTAGCTGCCGAAATCATTTTCTCAAGCCTCACCACACACATCGACGATCGTCCCAGGACCTCTTTAACAAGCCCCAGCTCGGTAAAACAAATAAAATCGCTATTTCATCACCGCTTCAGCTTTTATCCATCGTCCGGCTTCGTACACAATCCAATTATGAAATCATCATTTTCTAATGCCGTACACAAATTACATACCGGTCTGTGCGATCGCAAACGGGCACGGCTACTTCGGCCGATAGTTTAGTGAAAACGATCCATCTAACCGAAGCAAGCAACCGTATAATTTCCTTTGCCAACGAATCTGCCGCCTCGGAGCGCAGAGGGAACGCCTTAAGTAATTACCACGTTAGGCCAAAAATTGACATACGATCAGTCGAACAAGCGTATCGTCTACCCAACCCTCCACATCGCTGCCAACGAAATTTATTCTCTTCCCAGAGTGAAGCCCAAAAACACACAAACACTGATCCGTCTATCGACCACCAACCGCAAGTGTTTTGACATGTTTATAATATTGACATGGTTCCGTAACATCATCATCATCATCATTTTCGGGTTTCATCAAACACCAGCTTCATCATCGCTAGCGTGTCGTGGTCTGTCGTTTCGATCCTGCGCACATATCCTTCTTTGGCGCGGCATTCGCTCTTTGATCTGAAGGAGAATCAGGGCGCGTGCACGCTTGCGTCACTCACTTACGACCAAGAACAAATCGACTACTGCGCCCTCGGCAACATCTAACGATCGATAAACGATCGTACCCCATGCTCGAGGCTTTTTCTTGTCCGCTGTCCTCATTTATTTGCCATAACAAGGTGCCGGTTGAGGCACCGGAATTGGGTCAAGGCTCCGAGATCAAGAACGATCCGCGACGGGTGCAGTGAACCGCAGGATTGACCACTTGACAGTGGACTTCTATCACTTTTGGCACCTTACGGTGTCACATCAAAGCTGTTCGGTAGAACGTACGAGGCGATGCCACCTTACATGAATGCCGCATCTTCACACTCATCTACAAATTGGCCATTGTTCGTCGGTGTCGCAGACGGATGGTGGTGGACGTGAATGGTTAAGCCTCTAATCCACCGCCTCGCTCGAGGGGAGGAGTTGCCGAAAAGCTACCAGCGAACTCCCACCGGTGCGACGGTGCGGTTAATCCTTGGAAGCCGATTTCCGCAGGATTGCTAGGCTCAATCACATTTGGCGATAAGCAGGAAGGCTCTAACCGTGTAAGCCCTCTTCTCGATCGTCGACCGGATGACCGCAGCAGCAGCAGCTCGAAACGTATCACACAAAGCATGTTTGCGTTTGTTGATGCTGCTAGATGCTCTGTTGGACCAAGCCGAGGGTTTGTTGGCGTTTGTATTTGAGCCCATTCTAATGCAGAGAAAAGCGAAACGCAAAGCTTGCCATAGGATTGTTTTCTTTTTTTCTTCGGGCCAGCCTTGTTGGCCTGGGCTCGATTGTCATAAATTACCCATAGAATTTAGGGATTCGGGATGCTTTTTTTGTTGGTGGTGTTGTTGTTTCGTGTTACTCCCTTCCAGCTCGTTCTTTACGAGGCTCTTCCTCACTGTATTAAAAACGACCGGACAAACGGATGGACGTGATGGGAAAAAAGAATGCATTATACAGAACCGTTGCGACGAGTGTGTAAGAGGAAGAACAGCAAGAAGCGGAGAAGACGGAGACGATTTACGGACCAACCGAGCCAAGGGCCAGAATGGGAACCAGCGGGAACATGAGAAATCCTTGCACTGGCTCAAATCGACTACCTGCTCTGGAATCCCATTGATCCCGTTGCTGGCTATCGGCAGAGCTGGTCGCAAGAGGAACAGAGGTAACAGGGGGGAAGTGGTGCTGAAAAGTTCAACACAGCACAAGATCCCTCGTTGCGTTTGCTAATGATTCCGGGATCCCAGGAAGGATCTTGCACTACACATACTCTCACACACAAACACACGGACAACGAGGACCGAAGCAACCTGCTACGAAGGAATACCAGCAACAAGGGAAAGAACATCCCTTCGTCCAACAAACTGAAGGGACCACATTGCGCAGATTGTTCCTAGTTAAAGAGACGTGAAATTTGCCCCTTCGTTCCGGCGATCCAGCTCGATCGGTTCTTGAGTTTCCCGCTGCCCGATCCTTCCAGCAATACGCCTCGAACGTGTACACAATTGCCAATTTTGATGGGACTGATCAAAACTCGACGGGTGGGCTGTTCGGTGAAATTTTCTCGAAGCAAAACATTAATCATTCGCCCAATTGTGCTGCTGCAGGGGTTCGCTTTCAGGTGCGTAACACGATACAGCCGAACCTGATCCGTGCGTGCACGAGAAACGATCGAGTGACGACGCGTGATGATGCGTAAATTCGGTGCAATATTGGTGTTTTGTATTTTATGTCTGCTTGCTTCCTGAAAATTCGTAGCAGCCCGCCGATATTTTCCAAGAAGCGAACATTCATTCTCGTCCGTTTAATCTGGCAGGCCCTCGAGGGAATAGGGCCAAAACAAACTGCAGCAACAGTGCGCACAAAGAATAGAACTCTATCCTGCAGGCAGCAAACGCCGGATCGAATGTGCTAAGAATGTCTAATGTATCCTTCGTAGCTGCAAGCGATCTCATCATAACACGCACCATCTCCACAGCGCGAAAGGACAGCGTTCCTGCCGCCGACCTGCCGCAATGCGTGATATCGTGCCTGTAAGGAGCTGTGGGCAGCCGATTCGATTATCACACATCGCCCATCGCCCCGTTTGGAAGGACGATAAATAACAATGAAAATGCTTATTTGGAGAAAAAAGCTTGTTATGCGTCCAAACGCCTCGGACGCTTAGGTGAGTCTCGCAAACAACCCTACGAGACAAAAAAATATAGGAAGTGAAACCATTGAAAATGCGGGACGATGAATACGAAGGACAGCAGGGTACGCAATCCGTAGAATGTCCGTCCCAAATTTTTTGGGACCCGAAGGAACCGTACCCAATACCGAGAAATGTATTCGTTCTGGTAGATTAAAAAGTAAACATTTGAAAGACGTCATATAGAAAAAGGACTCGCTCCCCTGGACGCCGGGGCGATTGTGAACGATCGAGCACCCTTCCAGCCAGGATCGAGGTGTAAATAATATCCTTCGAGGTACCTCCGCGTCAGCCCGCACAACCGCCGTCTAGCTTGCGTAGGACTTCGCTATCGCTTTCACGCATTTCTTCGAAGCCGTTGGCATTGGCCTGAGAACCGCGTGTGGGTCAGTTGTGCACCAGCAGCGCTGCGTATTTCTTCGCTTTCGCTGGAGCAGAAGGTGCGCATAAGGAGAGGACAAAGATAAACAAGTGCGTACCAATAATGGATATTGAACCATATTTGCACAGCATGATAACAAAAGGTTTTACTATTTATTTGTACCTTTTCCCTCCAGCGTTCTTCCTGCTGGAGACTGATTTTTGTCGCGTCGGGGGACTAATTTCTTCCATGTTATTCTTTATCCCTCTATGCCCTACGGTTCCAGCTAACCTGTCGATTGGCATAGAACACAGAACGGGACTCCCTGGTGCAAAGGGGTGCGTGCTTGGGTGGTGGTCTGCCGCGACATCATGGCGCGGCCAGCAGGAAAACAAGCATCCCGTCTGCAATGCCATTCGGAAAGTGCATTTCCAAACCCGGGGAGACGTTGTGCATGGCGACCGGCCACCGCCACAAGGTAAGATGAGGTTTACCAGGAATGCAAACAGTGGGATCAGTTTGTTTTGTATGAGAATGTACCCTTACACGGCTCTTTCTAACCACTACCACACGCTTCCAAACGACACAGCATGGTAATGCTAGGGATCGCAAGAGAAACGGTTCTGGAACTAAAACACGTGTCACCTCCTTAACTTTCAAAATTCGAGGCCAAATTCATTTAAATTTTACTTCTTCAATTGCGTTTCCAGCACAATGTAACGCTCGCATTGTTTGTTACATGGAAAAATATAATTGATAGTGAACAATTTCCTGTTTAATTGAATTTCCTGTGAACAAGGCAAAACCCTCCGTTATAAGAAAGCGGAAATGACAAGGATGTCTCTGATTACATCCGTTCCTGAGGGATACGCCTAGCGATCGATTGCAATCACAGGAATTGGAAGACTTCAGCTCATACACGGTTCATTGTTTGATGATTGTATATTTGCTATCTTGCTCAATTTATTTCATATTTGTTACAAAGAATACCCTCGTAATATTTATTCCATTGGAACACTTTAATCTATTCCATGGCACGGGAAGCTGTGTGCAAGGATGTCTGCTTGCTTGGCATACAATTAATTAATGCTGTACTTCTTTTGTAAAAGCATTATAATGTGTTGTGGTTATTACAGAAAAAGCAATCGGGTAAAATATTGCCTATTTCGTAACAATTAAAAAATATGTAAATAAAAATATACTTCACCGGTGGATTTGTAATTCCCCTGATTTCGATCATAATATTTTCCCATACTCGTAAATGGGGCGATCCGGTGACCGAGGCGACAGCGGCGCCGGTCTTCACAAGGCAGGACCGGATTTTACATCCTTTAAATAGTTCTTTCTCCACATCTTGTGGTGTGATAACCCCGAGTCATTAATTTTTAACAATTCACCCACTTTCTGGTCACTTTTGCTCGACCTGTAAAACAAATAAAACAAAACTTTTTCCAATTCAACCATAGTTCCCAGTGTGCGGCCGACTTTTTCGATCCAAAACGTCACCGCCATGTTGGAAGCACTTCGGCTATCTTCGGCTCTCGCTCTTTTCGCTCTGAAATCTGACAGCAGTTCGATAGACCGCAGGAGTGAGGAGGAAGGAAGAAACGGTGGCAGCGAAATGTGACATGACGAGAGAGGAACGTTGGCGGCTCTCTCTCATTCATTTTCTCACCACCATCGAAGCAAGTTCGCTCGCGATCGGCGCGCGCAAGAACAAAAACAAGACGAAAAACATTCAAAAACGTACGAAAAATTGGGAAAACAATCGGTTCTAAAATTGGGGAAACGTTCAGGAAGGAACAATCGAGGTGCACAACATCTTCTACCGCACGCAGGTCAGGAGCAGCAAGTGCATCTGCCCAGGAAGCAGCGCAAGTGTACAAGTGCCGTCGGAAATCGTGGCGAATACAGCGAGGGTTCCGATCCGATCTATCCGATTATTTTCACGGTACAGCAAGTATCGGCTAAGTGTCCTCCTGCCCAAGTGTAGTGCTGTTCGGTGGTGTGCTGCTTGCTGAAGGCAATCCTTCACGCGGAATTATAGCCACTGTGTGGCTGTGGCTGGGGAAAGAAAACAAGGTGTGTCTTATCGCGCTGTTCGCGTTTCGCGAGATCTGTCCAAGATCAGGGTGCGGGTGCGTGCTCGGGAATGTGATGTTGTGCGCGGTGCAAAACAACGGCGCACATCCCAGTCGCTAACAAGCCGTTAAGAATTAGCCTCCCCTACCGTCTAGTGTCGCTGTGTAGCTAAGAAAACAGCATTAGTGGTAGTGTTGTAGCAGTGGAAGCTGTAAAGAGGAGATAAAAAGAAGTCTGTTCCACACGCCCGGAGATTCGCCCCATTTGCGTTGGGTCATTTGTGCGAACCGCAGATTCCGTCCAGTGGCAAACGAAGTGAAAAAAAGAAACAAAAATCTTCCTGCGTGCTGCTATTCTGTGAAGGCCATTTTCTATCGCAACAAATGTCATAATAATAGTAAAACGCACGCAGTAGGCCAATTACTCATCAACGGCGTGTGCGCGAGTGTGTGTCGTGTTCGGCCGCGTATTCTGGCATTCCTATTCCTACAGTCTATTCCGCGCCCACTGCCCACTGTTGGTGGTCGCTGTCGCTGGAGTGGAAGAAACAAGTGTAGTGCGACCTACCCGGCCCCGCGAGATGACGGCATCGCGACCGGTACGATAGCAACGCGCGCCGTAAACCAACCCTCACATGCGGAACACATTAGCGTCAGCGCGAGCTGCTGCGCTTTCCATCCTGCTACCGGGACGCACCGGAACATGATCGGATTATCGCGTCCAGGCGCTCGGTCTCAGCCACGGAGCAGCAGGAGAGCAACAGCATCGGAGGACGACGGCAGGGGCCGCATTCGATGGCGCCGATAGGCCTTAGACCGGCAACGGATTGGCAAAAACAGACACCGCGAGATCTGACGCTCTCCGGCGTCCGGTGCGGGCGGACAGTGCGACAGTGAGTGTAGTTGAGTGCGAAAAGGTGCATCTGCATCTGCGAAACGCCACCCAGAGCGAGAGTGGCTTGCTCACTTCCGAGCGTGTACCGCGCGCGTGTGTGCACTCGCCTTTGTGTGTGTGTGTGTGTGTAAGTGTGTGTGAGTGCGCGGGATCTAGAATAGCAAGGGTGCCAGTAGTAGGCAAAGTGCAATTGCAATCGAGTGCAAGCGAAGAAATTTTCCCCAATCTGGTTCGGTTTGGCGTGTGCGAGAAAAGAAAGCAACCGAGGGAGTAAGTGCAAAACGTGGTCAGAAGTGGTGACACCCGTTAGGAAATGCCTAAGTGCCTTCTAACCTCGGGTGGGCAGACGTAGTGGTTAAAAAGTCTAATGGTTAGTGTTTCCGTCGTACCGCCAAAATAATATTCAGCAACGAATTCCAAGTGCCTTATGCTGTGCTAGTGCGTGAATGATCCTCAAGGAAGAAAAAATCGTTTCAGTATAGTTGTGTATAGTGTTGTGTACGATCGAAGAGCACGAAGGCTTGCCTGGCCTGAAGGAGTTGTAATTTATTGGTGGCTTCCGGAATAGCAATAGGGTTTTACGGCTCCTGTACGCGATTAGTGTAGAGGCAAGATAAGCAAGATATTCGGTGTGCAAAATGCCTCACAACAGCTCGACCGGCGATGAGCTGGGCAGCACGGACGAGGTGAAAGTGTTCAAGGACGAGGGCGACCGGGACGATGAAAAGCTGTCCGAAAATCTACTGGAGGAAAAGTCTAGCCTTATCGATTTGACCGAAAGCGAGGAGAAGACGGTCAAGAATGGAACAACCCGCCACGAAAGCTCCAACTCGCTCTACGGTGGAAGTGGCGGAGGAAGCGGAGGCGGCGGGTCAGGCGGTAAGCTGCCGCACGGAGCACCGCATCCAGGATTTAACATGGGTTACATCGTACCTCCCTACTCCTACCCGAATGGCGCAGCAGCCGGGCTGCCGGTGTCGATGGCGAACAAGATGAGCTTGCCGCCTTTCTTCTGCCATAATGGAGACCATCTTTCCTCGCCCCCGCCAGCCCACTGCGGCATTCTACCGTATCAGTTGGACCCGAAGACGATGAGCCTGACGAGGCCTCCGCTGTACAGCTTTCCGACTAGCCAGTATCCCTACCCGATGATCAGTCCGGATATGCTGCCAGTACCGTCATCCTGGCACTCGCCTTCGCTCTACAGCCCGGCTGCCGGCTTCCGAACGCCCTATCCCTCCTCGCTGCAGATCTACACGTCGCTGTCGAGTGATTTCTATCGATACTCACCGACGCTGCTTCCTCCAAGCATCCATCCATCACATCCGGCACTAAATCCGGGCCATCCGGCCATTATTACGCCCGGTCCAAAGCAGGACATTCCCGGCAGTGGCGGAGCATCACACCGGGGTAGTGATCGACAAGGAACGTCGATCAAGCTGGAATCCTCATCGTCAGGGACTGATCATGAGCCTTCGTCGGGACATCATCATCACCATCGGTCTTCCTCCTCCTACCATCACCACCGCTCGGGAGGATCGCTTAGTGATCAGCATAGCAACAACAACAACAACAACAACAACAGTAACCATCACACGAACCACAACCATCACAATCATCATCAAAATCATCACAACAACATCGGAAGCGGCGGTGGTGGAGGCCACAAGCACCAATCGCTGGCGGAGCGGGAGGCTGCACTGGAGAAGAAGCGTAGCCACGTGAAGAAACCGTTGAACGCGTTCATGCTGTACATGAAGGAGATGCGGGCAAAGGTGGTGGCCGAGTGTACGCTGAAAGAATCAGCCGCCATTAACCAAATTTTGGGCCGAAAGTGGCATTCGCTATCGCGCGAAGAACAGAGCGTGTACTACGATAAGGCACGACAGGAGCGGCAACTGCACATGGAGCTCTATCCCGGCTGGACGGCACGGGACAACTACGGGTACGGTGCGAAGAAAAAGAAGCGGAAAAAGGATCGCAGTCCGGCGGATCCTGGTGGGAACAGCATGAAGAAGTGTCGAGCGCGCTACGGACTCGACCAGCAGAACCAGTGGTGTAAGCCGTGTCGGCGCAAGAAGAAGTGTATCCGCTACAAGGAAACGGGTGGCGGTGATCGAGGTGACGGAAGCAGTGATCGGGAGGGAGGTCGAGATAGGGGAGACGGTTCGGACGATGCGATCGGCAGTTGTGGCAGCATGGAGGACGATAGCAGCAAATCGCCTGGCGAGGAGGACGAAGATCGCGAATCAATCAACCAATCACTCTCCAGCCCACGGTGCCTCAGCGTGCTCTCGAGTCTACAGTCGCCGTCGACGAGTATAGCCTCCCCGCTGAATTTACTTGCAAGTCCTGCCACTCCAACGAACTTCTACCACCATCACGATCACCTAGGGCTAGCGTCAATGATCGCTTCGGCCCAACAGCAGCATCAGCAGCAGCAGCTCCAGCAGCAGTTGCAGCAGCACCAGCAACAACAACAGCAACAACATTACCTCCACCAACACCATCACCATCACCATCACCACCACCAGCAGGCGGCGGCTGCAGCGGCAGTGGCGGCCGCTGCCCTACAGAACGTGAGCGACAAACTGAACAACATCAGCAACGATTCCGGCATCGGCGGTTCGCAGCTCAACAACAGCTACAGCAACAACTTCAGCCCGTACAACAACCACCACACGATGCGCACTAACTCGTCGTCCTCTTCGGCGAGTAATGGCAACGGTGTTGGTGGTGGCGTAAACCTCAACAACAGCTCCTCGAGTGCGACCAACGGAACAGGAGGCGGGCTGGGGAAGAGTCCAACTGCCATGCTGCTGCCGCCGACACCCTCCACACCGACACTGGCTCCACCAACGCCATCGTCCTCATCCTCGTCGTCCTCGTCGTCCTCGTCGTCCTCTTCATCCTCGCTCTCGTCTTCGTCGTCGTCCACGCCCTCGCTCCAGATACCACCTCATCTGCAGCAGCTAAACCTGAAGACTTCCCCGCCTCTGCTGCCTAACACACCGCCCTCGTCCGGGGGTTCGTCCGTGTCGTCCACGACTGCGCTCACCATCAAGGAGGAACTTCCCGACAGTAGCACCGGAAATGGGCCCATGGGCTCACCTTCGTCCGGAACCCTTCATCCCACGTCGTCCTCCAGCCCACCGGCGGGCACGGGCGGGTTTCTGTTGCATCCCGCCCACCACCATCATCACCTCGCCGCCCTCCACAACAGCAGCAACCCCCTGCAGCTCGGCCATACGCAGCTACACGCGACCAGCAACACCAACGGTGATCTCTCCCCAACAACGACGACGACCGCTACGACCACTGGAGCAACCAACAGCAATGACAACGCAGGCGCAGCAGTAACCAACGGCAGTAGTAGTCGGAGCAGCAGCAGCAGTAGTCAAATCGCTAGTGATAGGTAGTGTACCGATATACAAACAAACAAACAAACAAAGCACTACAAAATACTATTCCCCCTCCCGAAAACATCTCCGCGTCCCGAACTCTGAATATCCTTTCGAATTGTGTGTTCCCCATGCGTTCGGGTTTTCGGCATCACGGTTCTTCCATTGTTTTTGTTATGTTTAGCGCGGGAACAGATTTGTAAATGTTTAGCTTAACCGTTTTGTGGCCGGTGTAGGAGCGGATCGCAGCTATTTGTGCGGTCGCCGTACCACATGTGTCGGCCAAGATTTGGTTGTTTTTCTCGTCTGTGCGTTAAGAGTATCGTGTTCGTGATAATATTCGTCTAATGGATGTATGTATGCATGTAATGTATTTCTGTGTGTGTATGTATGTATGCTGTGTATGCGTGCCTTAAGCTGTTTATAATTGTAAAGCTCTCCCTATGTTAAGTAAGTAGGGTTCTATGTGTACATTGTAGTTCTGTCCGCGTGCTTAGATAGTTGCAGCAACAACCGAAAAGTCAGGTCTCGAGTTCCTGCTGGTGCGTCGCCTGTTGCATTTTCAAAGGTAAATGGTATGACACAGAGAAGTAGAAGTTTAGCACAACGAAAGCATCATCGCAAGTTCGAATTGATGGTGTAAAAAAGAAAAAAGACTGAAAACCAACCACAGTTCGATGGTTCGATAATGGAGAGTTTAACAAGTACAATCACAAATCGATCGACGGAGCAACAAATTCCACGTGAAATAGAAAATCGAAGCATGTAAAAACGACAAAATAAAGTATACGCATGCTTGTCTGCATGCGTATGTCGCTCTTGTAATGTGCATCTGATGCGTGGAAACGATCAATCTGTCTTCCGAGAAAACGACCAGAAAGGTTAGAAAATCCGGGTGAGGAGGGTACGAGTCGTGAAGCTGGAGGAAAACAGGAGGACACCCGAAAAAAGAAAAGAATCTCCGTAAGCGAACGGTTGGTGGAACAAGAACGAAGGAAAGAGCGGGAATGGTTGTTGGTGGGTTGGGTTGAGGATCGTTTCTTAGGCTCATTGCCTTTTCCCTTTCTGCTGTCGTGGGAGGCACGGCATGCAAGCGAGATCCTGTCGCGGGAGAAGGGTGACTGGAAGGACAAAGGGCGGGGAACGAATTTCCAAAACAAGTTTTTCCATCTCCCTCGTTCTAGATGGTACTCCCGATTGTTTGCCTTCCTTTCTCTTCGGCTTCCTCTGCTTGCTGCCTCTTAGAGTGAGGACTAAGAGCAGTGGGTTAGAGGACTCTACGGCAGGGTTGCGCGTTTCAGGGGGAGGGGGGGAAGTAGCAGAACGAGGCAAAGAACGATGAAATGATTGGATGAGTTGTTTTTTTTTCCTTCTCGATTTTCGTTTGGTTTGATTTTGAGAAAGCTCAGAACCAATCTGATCGCAAGAACGAGAGATCGAGAAATGGGTATACGCCGTGTTTGAGGCAGCAGCGAGCGAAGAATGCTGAAACGAGGTGGGGAAAGAGCAAAATCAATCAAGTGTGTGATAGTAGAAACACAACACACAACTTGTAAATAGGAAAGGACCTGAAATATGTTGTGAAGTATAATGAGATGAGCAGGATGACGACGATAAAGGAGAAGCAAGAGAGCAGACGAACAACAAAAAATCCCTGGCCAAGAGAAACCAACTCCAAATCAGCAGGAGACAGCGGTGTCGCAGGGTCAGTAAGATGCAGGAGGAAGCAGTTAATGGGCAAGAGGCACAGCAGCGATCGTGGCAGGTGGGTGGGTCGGATGGCAAGGGATGAACAGAAAGGGAAGAAATAATGGATGGAAAGCTAAAGAACGGAACATAGAACATGGTTCAGGAGGACCATAACCAGCCAGCCAAAGGTCGTAAAGAAACGAGATGATCGCTGGGCAAAACCGGGGAGCAAGATCGTAGCGCGAGTACAAGAATACGGGAAAGGAAGCAATAATACTTTTTTCGTCATTCGTTAAAAAGGCTACACGAAAAAACGAAAAACAGCTTGGCCCGGGCAGGCAAGCTTGTCCCCGGGCCAAAACCCCGGTCCTTAGTACGCTGCGCCAGACACAGCGGGTTGATCGGGAGGAACAACGAGAGCAGCGTGTTTGTGTGTGTGTTGTGATGGGTTGTGCGGGGTGAAGTGTGGAATAACGAAGAATTTATGAAGTGTCAGTACACACAGCCTCCCTCGTTTGGTTGTGGAACGAAGGCGACTCTTGAAAGGTGGAACAGGAAAGCGAGAGAGAGAGAAAGAGGGTCGAGAAGATGCTGGGTGTTGGTGTTGTGGTGGATCAGCATCCAAGCAGCAGATAGGCACACACATACACACGCAGACACGATCGGCTCCAAACTCCAGCCGAGCTCCAACCGAGAGTGCGCACGCTGTGGTAAATTTTCAATGGCTAGAGCAGAACAGCCCCAGCAGCAGGGAAGCAGGAAGTGGAGGCAGGCGAAGGTTAAGGCTCCTTCGGAACGACAGCGAATATTTCATGTCTCGCGCGAAACGGGAAGTTGGTACGCGATCGTCGACTGTAGACGGTTCTCCATCCTGCGTGCTGCGAAGAAGGTCCGCAGCGACGGAAAGGGTGTAACCGGGTTCATTTGTGATTTGTCTTCCACCTTTATTTTCTTTGAAAAGTTTGGAAGCGAAAAAAACCCTCCCCGTACTTTTTGTCGATCTTTCTCTTGACTGTTTTTTTTTTCCTGCTCTTCTGCCTTTTTTGCGCAATTTTGAGCGTCCCCAATTCACGAATGCTGTGCGTTCTTCTGCTGGGTACGTGGGACTTCTTCTTGCACGGAGATGGATGGATAATTGCGCCTTTCAAGTAGTTTGGGCATTACCACCGCTCCCTCCACTGGCGCGTCGTCAGTCGTTTCCTCGTGACCGAGGCAGGGGCAATGTCGATCAGTGAGTCCCAGGTTTCCTGGTCGGTTCCCTTTCCCACCCTTTCCCACTTGCCGGTCGATTACTGGACAATCGAGATGGCGTTCTGGCTTCTCTCGTGTTTTGTGCCGGGTATTTTCTTTCCCTTTTTTTGTGTGGTGTGCTCCCTTTTGCTGGCAGGGAAGAACCGTGAAATCTCGTTAATTATCGGTTATTGTTGGTTGAAGGTGGTTAACGATCGACGAGTGATATTGAAATGTGTGAATTTGACGATTGTACACTGACCTGTTAGTGTGCGCGTTTATCTGCGTGCGTACGGATCACGGCATGAGTACCGATAATCGTGAGAGCATCAAGAGATCATCAACAATCATTCCGGATTGATCGATGCACTCGTCGTGCCTCGTCCATGCTCAGCATGACATGGAACGATTTTCTAAGAATGCAAGCAATATTCTTCTGTTTCTTCTGCAAGATTAACATTTTGTTGTTGCTGTATGGAAGCGAACCATCCTGTTCGTTATAGTTCCAGGATAAAGTTTTTAAACCACTCAACTGCTTTACCCATCAGCATTGACGGCAACCGACAAAACCCTGGCGGCGTGCTGCCATAAAAAGGGTCATTTTGTTGCAATTTGTAAAACCAATTTCACATTTTATGGTTCATGGTTGTATATTTTAGACGAAATGGCGCACACGGCTGCCCCTTGCAACGAGTCCGTTCAGTCCGGGCCAATAACTGAAGTACGAGCAAAGCCGATCGGAGGCCTTCTCCGGTTCGTGTCGATTGAATGGTGGCGGTGGAGTCTTCCTGCGCCAGCAGCATATATATACAGACAGCGATACGACTAGCTGTAAAGGCTTTGATCCGGCAGTAACTTTTATTGGGCGCAGGATCACTCAAGCTTTGCTGGAAAACAAAGAAAACATGCAAAGCCCTCCTCCCTCCCAGCCTGGCGTTCCGTGCTGGCGTCGCGGACCAATGGTTTTGGCGAATGGTATATCTTCGTCTGCCATAGCGAAACGATCTTTATTTCTCTTGGTGCGCCGCTGTTTACCCCGAAAGGTACCCATTTCTTACCCACTATTTCACAAGAGCGGAAATACCAAAAGAGGATCGATTTATGGTGACGAATGAGAAGTCATTAGAGAAATATGACCCTCTTTCCTCATTGACATCGTAGCTCTGCGGTCAATATGAGTATGGTGTACTTTTAAAGCGCTATTTACTGTCCCGGTCAGCCGGGCATAGACCTTCCCCATAGAAACGCACTTTGGTGGATGAGTGTAAATAGAAAGATCGCAAAAAGGTGTGATATGGCAAGTATAGTAAATAGCACACACGTCCACGTTTAGTACTGCTTGAAGTTGCTTGAAGTTGCCCATAATATTATAACAGATCGAAAATCCTTAACATATTAACCATTTTCAAAGCAATGATCGAACATTTTTTCAGCTAACATTGTTTGTGTTTTGAAAGTTTTCTCTACAAAAACCATTAAAGCCGGGTTTTTGCCGACAAAAACTAATCAAACCGAAACATGTTTAGTCGCTTGAAGATTTACTGATGTTAACTCCAATTGTACCGATCTTTCCGTTCTCTGTTATTTTGTTTTATGCGTAATGTAGCTCTACATGTTCTTGCGGTAGAATAGTTACACGTGTATGTTGTGTTTTTCCTGTACTTTGTGTTTTAACTTACGTCCAGTCCTGCTCGCTACACATATCGTAAGAGTACCTTATCCGCATTTGAACCAACTATGCCCAATCCAAATGACTTTTGTTGTCCTTACCACATTTTGATACATCGTGATTATGTGGTTCTTCTCTTCCATTTAGTTGTCCATATCTTCGCTGTTGGTGACCCAATTACGCAGTGCGTTTGTGTACGCACAGCTGATCTGGTACATTGCAAGGGTCTTGGAGAGTTGCAATCCAAGCACATCGTTGTCGCAGAAGGGATTCAATGGGCAACTCCTCCGCTTCGGTTTGCAAATCACGGCCTCAACGTAAGTCAGCGTATGTAAAAAAAACACAAATGAGGCATAAAATGAACAAACATGGAGGGCACTGTGGAGTTCTGAATCCTCGAGGAAACAATTCCCTCCAAACGCCCAAAAGCCAACTGGCTAATGCTGGCGACTCTAGTCAGAAAGATCAGACTATAGGCGTCCTAACACTGGAAAACGTTTCTTGTTAACCAACGAGGCCACAAATTAGGTAGGGAGCTTAGTGCTTGGCACAGGATATGCAGGATATGCAGCAAAATCCAACGCAATTAATGTACAGGAGATGACAAAAAAAAAACGGTATCGATCGTTTGGCAAATGCCGTCAATTAACAGATTGACCTCTAGGTAAAATCAGGTGGTGCAACATTGTCTGCACATTCGAAGAGAAATTAAGTGGGGTTACAAGAATGATAAAATCTGCTGATTTTATCATTCTTGTAGGAAGGAAGGAAGAAAAACTAGAAGAGCCACAAGCTGAAAAATGTAATTGACTTTTCTATCTGAATAAGGGAAGGTTGTTCAGGAGCTAGAGAAGGAAAACCGAAAACATCAGAAGCACTTGAAATTGAAAGCAAAAGACGCTCTTGAACCAGGCGTTGTATAGGACCGACCATTGTATAGGATCGGCAAATGCACGATCGGGTGGGTGGATGCACCCTTTATCATGGTCACACAAGTAGGACAACAACTTTTCGCCAACGGGCTCAAGCGAAGATCTTTTCCCCGCGGCACCGAATGCCCCGATCGCCTATCGAAAGGTACTGCAGACAAAGAGACACCAACGGCAGCAAAAGCAACGAACTCCAGACGACAGACATGCAGTCGGTGAAGTTTAACATTGCGGCACAGTGGGCGAGATTTGAGTGATGGAAGCGAGTTTTCCTTCCAGACAAACGTTACGACCAGCCGCACATAAAAGGGCAACCTTTAGAATGACATTTTTCGCACCGAAAATGGACGCGAAAGGTAGATGTGATAGCGATTTGTGTGACGAGCGGTCCTGTGGAATACGCGATTAGCCACGACGATTACCATCGATTCTGCCCGGTCACTCGACCCACTAACGATGACGATGGTGAAACAGTTTTTGAGAGATTTTCACAAAAATCTTCTCGTCGCAGAATTGACTGCAAATTGAGACGATTTGGCCAAAGGAGATGTTTTGGCTACCGAAACAAGACTACCCACGGAACCTAAGCAAACGTGGACAGGAACATTGACGATTCATGGAGTTGAAACTCCTTAAGCATTTTAGATACAGCACGCACAACTCACGTGTAAGTGCAAGACTTTTGTTGCTTTTGTTGCCGTTTGGACATCGGAATGTTTGCCCCAGTTGAATGAAATACCTAATTTCATGGTATGAATGTCATATCTCCTTTGCACTCCTTGAATAGTTTTAAAAATACCCTTAGCAATTCTTAAATAGTTAAATAGTTTGAAAGCAGTCCGTGTAATATTTGGTAAATAAAAACCATTGTCATATACGATATCAGTTGGATCAAAACTCGAATGGGCTGAATTGATGGAATGCCTTGTTAGGCAATGGTTTAGTCAGTTTAAATAAAAAATGGTTTTACCGTGGCTTAAGACAAGCGTTGTACAGATTTTGGGGTTCAAATCCGATAAATCATGAAACAATACGAGCCAGATTCAAACAACTCCCGACTCCAAGTTTTCGACTCCGTTATGCTCCTCGAATTTTCGAAAGGTGGCGTTCGTAGTGAGTTCTTTATTGTTCCTCATTTCTTAGTGCGTTGCTACTGTCCCACAAGCAAACGACTGTTGAAAAGCCCATGGTGACCACGAAGTCACCAGATTGCTGTGTGTGGATTCGTTTTTTTTTTAAGCCGAACCGTCTTTTCCGGCCCCCGACGCGTGTGCGTCGTGGTATGGAAGCCATTAAGGATTCTTCGAATTTTATGGCTTCGCTGCACACCGAGCGAATAAGACAGCTTGTCCATGCGTTTAATGCTCAAAGAAATGCAGCTCCTTCTGGGAGAATCAATCGTGCAGCTAACGCCACAAACAAGCCACAACACGCGCGGCGATTGACAATATAAGCTCTTCATATAGCCACTTGTTTGCCTACGTTCTAGGCGCCTTACACCGTAAATGCGCGTAGAAATATTAACCAACAGCGCTTCAACGCGCGATGTCACCCTTTCATCCATTTTTATGGTTTCTCTGACCGGAATTCTGTGGCAGAAAATATGGGACAACGTTTTCGGATTCCGCACATCCCTATGTCTTTGTTCCAAGAAAAGGCAACCACGAAGCGCGCACTAACCGAGAGACGCTGGTTGCGCATGCGGGCTTCCCACAACTTTACGTGTTTTATGTTATCCTGGAAAATGGATGATTAGCTGCCGACCGGCAGCAGCCAGTCTTGAGTTCATCTGCACTACTTACCGCGGTTGCGTGCCGGCAACCCATTCCATGAAATAAGAGTGTTTTCGCGTCCAAGTGACATTTGTTTGTCCTACCAAACCATTCGCGCGCAGGGGTAAGAGTACGATCCTTTACAAAACCGCTGCCTCCGCGGCTTGCTTCTTGTCCTTCCGTGAGGATTTTCTGCAGTGTGTGCTCTGCAACACTTGTGGACGAACGATCCTCCATTCGTTCGCGTTATTTGCGCATGGCCTCCGATCGCGCCAAGCCGGTTTTATGAAATTCTCGTTATTGTTGGTCGCGCGTTCGCGCGCTTGTGGACCTCGCCCTGCTACCAGCCGACCCGCGTTCAACTTCTGCTGCCGTTGTTGTTGCTGGCGGTGATCAGTTGTGGCTGATTATCTTGCGGTCCGCGTTGTTCACCTCGCGGAGTCGAACGTCGCTATGACATACGCACACCAACCGACGACGCACGGTCGCTTGAACGTGAGTCTACCAATACCACGGTTTTTGTCGTACTGTGGAGCCATGATGGAGACCCGATTCTCGTCTTTATATTCTGGGCTGCTGGCCTAGCTGCTACTGCCGGGCTACCGAGCGCGATCGCAGAATTATCGAAGCTGTCTTTCTGCTGTTCTTTTCGCCTTCGTGGGCTCACGTCACCGTTGTGGTATCCTCTCGCACTGGCACATTATTTTGTCCACCCGGTCATGGGAAAAGTCATGCGATCATGCCGCTAGCAGCGAGTCTCGCGAGCGTGGTGTAATAATACTACGATACAAGTCACATTCTACGGTTCTGCGGGAATCCAGTTCTCGTTCCGTAGGGTGGAAGATGATTGCGAGCAAGAAGAAAGCAAGCAAAACACCAGACTGGGAGCACAGCAGAAAGACGCACACACAAATACAGATTCGAGTCAAAGCAGCAACAGCACACACAAAAAAAGAAACCACGTCTCGAACGAACCGGACCGAAGTGTTTCGGAAACGAGAACCTTTTTAAATAACATAATTTATGGCATGTTGAGTAAACAAATAAATATTGGGTTTTCTGAATACTGGCTGAAAAAGAGTGGTGAAGCCACCGGCACGCCGCCGGCTCGTCGTGTCTTCTTCTAGCCGGCCTGTTCTCGCACAATAATTGTTGATCGCCACGGAATGGAAGTGGTTTATGAAGGTTCAGAAAACGCGAGTGTGAGTGGGACAGACCGCCTAACAGACGGGCAACCGATCGCACGAAGGATGCGCCGTGATCGAAAGGTGTGATCTTTATCTTTGCTTCTTCCCAACTCCAACTTCTCAATCGAAGCTTCATCGACAACAACATTCGGTGTTTATCATTGTCACAATCAAGAAATCGCCCCTAATGCAGCTAATCTTTTTACTGTCAAAGTGTGGCATATGTCAACAAGGCTAGCTCGAGTGGTCGTGCCACGAGGAAATCGTTCCAACCACTTCCAGACCGCTCGAGATGGAACTTTAGGGCGCTTCAAATCACAACGTCTTCCTTATCCGATGATAAGAGGTGTTAAAATGTATTTGATGAGCAACGACAACTGAAGATGTCATCAAAGCAACACATGATTGCATTTGGGTCTGAGGTTGATTCCTGGTGGATTACTTTTTCTACCTAGACCATCATTTATCCGCGCGTGATCAGGAGAGGTTACCAACGAAGAGAAAAAGCCCAATACACGCGTCTCGTTCAGCACAGCCAAACTCCCAGCGGAAGTCTCATTAAAGTGAACCGATTAACACATCGCGCGGAGACTCTGTAGCTCAAGCAGAGAGCTTTCCTTACATTCCACCTTTGGTTGTGCGGTCCGAAGGAATCCTATCTTTTCACAGCAAAAAAAGCTCGGTAAATTGCTAAATCACTCACTCCCGTGGGATGACAGTCAACAATTATGACTCTATAAGGGTGATCAAAAACGTCGAGAACGTCGAATACTGTTGGTCTGCTCCTTCGACAGGAGCCACCCAGTGCACTTTCTTCCGTGTTTTGCTTGGCCGCTTGTTAGCCGTCTATTCGGGACGTAACGAGGTGAAAGCCACCCTCTCATCCAACCAGCAGCGAAATTCCTTTTCGAAACTGTGGAAGGAGAACTAACCGTCGAATACCGTTGCATAGAATGTTGGCTTCGTCAAGGGGGTGAAGGCGGCTCGAATAGGAACAGTCTGAGGTTACACTCACGAAAAAGCCACAAGACGACGCAAGTAGCAGCAAAACGAACAAATTAAATTGACGCTATCTCTGGCCACACGGCATGTAAGGCCTCGGAGCTTGGGGCAGGGGTGCGAATGGTCGTGCGGTAGGTGTTATGGGGTCGTATAGGATGTAGTGTTTGCGAGTCGGTTGCGCTCGGTCGCGATGTCGTTGTCTAATCATCACCGGCTTCGACGCCTTTTGCTGTGGCCCCCGGAGAGTAGAACAGATAAAAAAACCCGCTCCAAGCGAGCGAAAAAGAGACGGGAAGCTAGTGGGGCTCTGTGTTAAATAAGGGCTGTTGGATCGTCACAAACAGCCGGGTGGAGGAAGGGCCAGGGAGGCATTGAAACAACACACACCGCGCGTTGTACTCTTATCAGTGAACTCACGGGGCTACACGAACGCTAACCAAACGTCCTCCTCTTCTATCATTTTTAGTTGTTGCTGCTTTGCACCGTTGAGAGCTATCGAATGGGGTAGCAAAATGGCGCGTGTGAGCGAAAGGGTGTTAGTTAAATGAGCTCCACTGTGGTCTAGCGTTCTCGCGCGCAAGCCGTTGGAAGACGATCTTAAATTAATTGCGAAGCGAAAAATAAGGAAAGAAAGTATGCCACAAACATCCAAAAACTCATGCTTTGAGTGGGTCGTTCGTGAACCCCCGAAGGACCCACATTGTTCGAAGATGGACATCATCGCAGGCTGTCAAATGATGGACCGGTCAAATCGAGTGATGTGACGGTTTCGTTATCGTTGCACCGACACTTGACAGTCGTTGCCATCCGATATGACACCTCCTGTTATGGGCGCGAAGCATAACGCTGATATTTCTTAATTTTCCAATTGGTCCGGATGGAATCGGAATTTTCGGTTTCTCTGGTTCACTTCGTTTTTCCTGTTTGAGCGTTCCGCTACCACCACCCAACCCATGCAGCTCGTTATCTCATGCGTTTAGTTTAACGGACAGATGGAAAAAAAAAATCTTGGCTCAGTCCCGGCGGCTGGTACCCTGGCGGTCCTGTCGCGCGTATCTCGCACCCATTAGCTGCCGGCGCTGAACCACCACACGGCTTGCGTGAGTTGCGACAGTGATGATTGGAGCGCATCAGATAATTTTGTTGCTCATCACTCGGTCGGTTCCCGGTCTCTGCCTTCCTGTCCGCCCTTTGCCCCCTTCCTCTCTTTTTCAGCCCCTCAGTGCCCCTTGCCATCTAACCAATGAAAGAGCCCTATTCCAATTCCTTGTTTGTACTTGGCTTTAAACCTTCTCTGGCGGACTGACGCATACACATACAAGCCGATTGATAAACAGCGATGGCAATTGCTGCTTCTGCTGCTGCTGCTGCTGCTGCTGCTACCCTATCATTATTGGGCACCACAAACACTCGTTTTGCGCTCTCCGGAACTCCCAACTTCCAGCGCGCACACCCTGCCAGACCCAATAAATGGATCGAAAACTAGAACCTGCAAAGGGGAGCAGACCACTTAAGCATAACTTTTCATCATGGTCCAGCGTTGAGGGGTCGGTCCGCAAGAGACGCCTGGTACCGATCTGTTTACACGAGGATTTGTGTATCCCTTCGTACCTCCCCCCACCTGTCTAACGACGTACCGCGCCCTTCCCTTGTTCGGGAAAACAGGAGTGAAAATGAAACGAAATAAATTAATTTAGGGAAATATCTCATCCCCCGCCATAGTCTGATCGATCGTTTCTGCTCCTAATGCCGTCGCTGCAATTTCTCTTCCCGATCGTTGGCCGTAGCGATGTTTGGGTCAGAACGATTTGTGCTCTGTACTACTATTTGTAACCAATCAGCGAATGTGTTGAAAAGTGACTTCTATCCATATTCGCTCTCGCCGTCGATCCCGCGCGCTCCCCACTGCTCGCACTGGCCGCATTTCCGTAAGACGATTTGTTTACACGTTGCAATGTGAATATGCCTTGGGGCTTAATTGAATTGCGCAAGAAAATGGACAGAGCGCGAATAGAGGCGATAGGCGAAGGGGCTCACCGTGATCGGTCGCATTTATCTGGTCGCTGGGAAGCCAAGAATGAGTAGTCATTTCCACTTATTATTAGGTCACTATTCTGCTATAAATTTTATATTCGTCGTTTCTCTAGGGATGACACACGCCCACCTAATAAATTGCCGCACAGTTTTATCGGCTTACCCCGCGGAATAGCATTCCGTAGCCTTTATCGAACGACGAACGTTTCGGGACCATTTCACTTTCCTCTCCGACCCGTCATCGTCGCGATTGTGGCTACCATAAAGGACGGAACCGACGAAAAATTCGAAGAGTCGATAAACGTGTCGATTATCTGTCGTACGTGTCGTCGTCGTCCAGCGCTAATCTAATGCGCGAGCGTAGGTAATCTTTACCGTCAAGGTACGGCCGGGGCGGTTTATATATCTTCTGATGATTGGCTGACATAAAAATCATGCGCGTCTTTTACTGCCAATTGATCGGGCAAATCGGGCTCTCATCAGCGGATGGAGAAACAATTAGCTGGAGGCGCAACGATATGGAAACATCACAGCTGCTTTATTACAGGGCCCTGTTGGACAGGGAACGTTCAAATATTGTCCCGTAGAGTTATCAACACACTAGCTTCTTCTTTTGTAAAAAAAATTCTGATCATTCCGATGTGCGCCCTTGTCCTGTGCAAAGTCAACACGATTCAGCTTTGTGTTCTTATCGCCCTCCTAGCATTGATTTATTATGCACACACAAACACCATTAGAGAAAGGTCAGAATAGTTCTAATTTTAAGGACTAACAAATACGCAAAAGTGCATCTGGAGCGTAAGTAAAGTGCTTGCATAACGCTCAAAGTTGAAAGACTGATAGGGGCGAGCTAAGCAAAACGCAGCAAAAATTTAACACATATTTTCTAAATAACGCTGACTCAATCGACACACGCGCTGCCAGCTTACTGTACTAGCCAATCATTACTACTAGATCGACGTTTCCTTCCGTGTGGATCGTTGGTGGTCCTCAACAAAGCTAGCCATACTCTCGCTGACAGGCCTAGACACAATCCAACAGACACCCGACGGCGGTAATGGTGTTTTTTTTTTTTGCTTTCTGGCGCCAGGTCGGCACTAGCATGGCTTCGATGAATGGACAAAGTTTGCAAATCTCCAGACTAGCGCTGCGCACGGCCAACGAGCCTTACAAAACGCCCTCGCACCGCATGGAAATGTGTGTTTTGGTTCCTCGATCTATTTCTCTATCCATTTCCTCTTACCATGTGTGCGCCAGACATTTTGCCCTCTCCTTTCACGAGACATTTGTGCGCGAGCATATGCGTGTAAAAGCGTTTGCGCCAACACTTGCTGCGAGTGGTTCTGGCTGTATTAGTGCAAATGTGTTTGGCACGGGCGGAATTTACGCTTTTCCGAGCGCCCACGGCTTTCCGTTCGCGCGAGAGCGTCTCGGGTCGCAAGATACCGAGGTTGGTGAGTGATGAGATGTCGATCAAGTCGTTGCAGACGAAGCAAACTTCATCCCTCATCCACGGGTTGATAGATCGCGGTCCACCGCACCAAAGCGCATGGTGTCGTTTTCCTGCTTCATACCATCAAACGAGCGCTAACGATGACTTAAGACGACACCCACAGCAGACTGCGCGCTCATATCAGTTCAAAGCCTATCGGCTCCGGAGGTTTGCTCGAAACACAAACATTTGCGGTGCTGGTCAAGAGCATGGAGTTGGCCATCGCCCAGCATCCGATCACTCGATCGACGTCTGAAAAGTGGGAATTCTTCCAACCGTCGCCATCCTTAGAATTGTCTCGCAGAAGCATCGTCTTCGATCAATCTGAACCAATGATTCCACTAAGCTTTCCTCTCGCTAGAAGTTCCTTCCTGCTAAGCACAACTCGTCATACAAAGGAGTTCCTCTTGTTGGCTCCTCTTATTTTTCCGACCAGTTTCCCTTCATCATCATGCTGCACACAAACCATTGGCCCTCTTGGGAAGGAATGCGATCTGCTCAGACTGCATATAAGTTGCGCGAAAGGGATAGCAAATATTATGAAGGGAAACACATTGTACGACACAAGCTCTGTTAGTAAGTACTAATTATAGCATAATTAATTGCTCAACTATAAAACCGATACGCGGAGTTTTGTTTTGCCTGATGGGTAGTGATGTTTTTCCGTTTTTATTTTTTCTGTTGTTATTGCGGTGTTGCCATTGCCGGTCCGAATACGCTACTGCAGGCCACGGTTCCGGCCTTGAAATGGTGCTGAATGGATGCGGGAAAAGGTTGCGTGGTGCAAGCATCAGCAGGCGCATGCACCGTTAAGAGGCGCAGTCTGTGTGAAGAGATGCGTTTAGAGTGGGTTGGGAAAAAATGCTAGCTCCACCCGACCAACCGACCCTATGGAGCAAAAGCAGCAAATATCCTCGGCCTGTCTAAACGAGGTTGCGTGAAGGAAACGGAACCATCGTGTAACCAGCGCGTTGGGATGGCGCTACGAAGGGAAAGAAATAATAATAACATTCATTTATTATCATAATTACTATGTGCGCAATTATTACATTTTTTGAATTTTCGATACCCTTCCACGCAGTCCCACACATAGCCCCGAACACACAAACACACACACACACACACACACACTTGGATGGTTGCAAAGAAATTTACGAAAGTACGACGTCGAACATGGCGTTCCTTCACAATTCATATTTTTGCGCGCCTGTAAACACTCCGGTGGGTAACTCCGGTAGCTAATTACTTCTTTTAAGGCTCAGCTAGGCCCACAAATGGGCAGCTCCGCAAAGTAGCTGCTTTGCCATCCTTCGCTGCGTAGCGGCCCGGCATCTAGGTGCCCTCCTACGGCTTGGCAACGCCGTGTGCGCCGTTCCCCTTTCTCACGCACCTCTTGGGATCCGTCTGGTGGAAAATATATTAATTAAATGCTCACACACACTCGCAGCACAACAAGCACACGGGAAGAACTTACCTCCCAACCCGATCCGGGTGCTTGAGAGAGGATAGGGTTCGTAGCTTCCCCGTTCATATGGTGAACTTTGTTGGCAATTTTTGTGTTTTTTTTTCTCCTTCGTTGCTTTCCGTGCTTGTACCATGCATCTGTCGAACAGGTGAACACAGTTGGCAGCAGCGCTTTCCTGCGATGCGATAAGCGAGCGTTAAAGAGTTGCGAAATGAGCACCCTTGACCTCCGCGTGGAACGTGTGTGTGTGTGTTCTGAGGAGAAACGGTGGTCAGGACGGGTAGCTACCGCCTGGCGGTGGTCCATATTGCAGATTCACGCACCGAAAAACCTAACTCACCGTGAAGCTGATGAAAACTTTGAACACAACTATCACGCTTTTTGCCAAGGCGTAGACGGACACGGTGTGTGTTACAAAAAAGTAACACACTTTCTGGAGGAAAAACAGTCGTTCGCCATTAAACAGCACCATTACAATTAATTACGCTGGACCAGACCAGCGTTGGGTGGTTGATTGAAATTTAAAAATGCAATTGACACCTAAACAGCCGAGGTTGTTTCCCAAGCACGGAACCGGTACCGAGCCGTCGGAAGATCACCACGACGTGCGCATTATCCTGGCCGTGAACATGTTCCGTTACGCTTCGCCCTCTCTCTCTCTCTCTCTCGTTCTCCGCATGAGCTCCTCCCTCATGATGAGTTGGTTGAATGATCTACACCGCAGCAGCAAAACATAAGTGAGCATGAAGAAGAAGTCGAAACATTGCAGCGCAATATTGACACTACACCAGCACCCACGCCAACCAACGATCGCGCGCTCGTTTCGGCGCAATGTTCGTGTGTGCGGAATATGTAGCCAATTAAAACTGCTCATTCCGGCACCGACAGCGGCTCCAATTGACCGTTACGCTCACGTAATATTGTTGCTGTGGTAAATTTGCCGATTTTTCACCTCGGAGGCCACCAGAGCCAGACCCACTTTTCTAGAGCTATCCGTCTTAATGTTTTTTCGCGGCTGATTTTTTTTTTTTGTAACGGTCGCACTGATCACAAGAGAAATTTGCACCAAATGAGGCGTGAAAACTTTTCCTTACTTCTTCCTGCACGGATATGTGCGCTCCGCGTTTGTACGTGGGAGTTGATTGGAATCATCCAGTTGGAGCCTACCGCAGTCCGTTGGAGCATTTGAGGCGAATGACATATTCGAGTGCGGCAGAACTGGTACTACGGGCAATCGAAATTATGAAGGTAAAAAATGTTTTTTATGTATTCGGTTTTAAGCGCTCTGTTTGCCCCCAGAAAGCTTTAAATACACACAGCAAAGGTTTGTGTTCTTAACGACGCCCTAGGTAAATCCATCACGCACGCAACTCCCATTGGAAAGAGATATTTAGCGGATACGCATACCTAAAATGGCTATGCATATTAATGATCCCTTTTTATTGACAGTTATATATCGGGAATAAATAACTAGACAGAGAATTGCCATTCCGCGAGCACTCAAAGAAATCCTGCTCTGCTCATCAGTCCGAAGGATTTGTAGTCAAGGAAGCTGCCAGCGTAGTAGGCCAGGTGTGAAGGAAAATATAATGGAACCAAATACCTTTCAAGACGATCTTAGCAAACATGAGCCCCGAGTGCCACAGACCCACCTTCCACCCTCTGCACACACGCACAGGCCCGCCGAAGTTTTGTTTTTTTAGCATTTAATGAATAGTTGCGCTCCGTACGGGAATGTTTGATGGGAGCAGCGGTTTTGGGGGATGTGTGTACTTTTCGTCAGGTTTGTTTTTTCTATTTTTTTCTTCTATGTGTAAAGTGTACTATTCGTTAGCATACGCGTACATGTGTGCATCGAATGTGTGTCAGGCCTTTTTTGAGACGAATCTGGTGAGCCTTTGGTGGAGCTGATTGAAGCGGACGAGAAGGGTGGAAGAAGAAAAAGTGAAAACATATTTAGTACCGTAACTGGGCCTAAAATACTTTAACCACACACACACACATACACACACTTGCACATACACACTCATTTGCTTTGGCTTCCTTTACATAGCAATACACCATTTGTTTCGTGGCAGTCCCGACTGCAACTGCAACTGCAAGGGAAAAACGGAAAAAGTGTAAAGCAAACATAATTTGTTCAAAAATCAATATTTTACGTTTCAATTTCTTGCATTTTAGTCTCGTACGACGAACATCACCACCGGCTCACGGGCTGTTAATGCTGTCGTAACAGATATTGTTTTAAAAGTGAAGGAATCGAATGGTTGGTGAGGGCTATTTCCAATGTTTCGATATGCATGCATGCTTTTCCACTGTAGTCAAACAGGCGATAAGAACCGAGCCGATAGAAAACGTACAGCACGCTCTTCCAAATAGATGGGGAAAATACTCAGATGGATACATGGTAACCTTTAGCCGTACTCCACGAGAAGTAGATAAAGCTCCAATTTTAAACAAATAGCCTGAATCGTTGTAACGGGCATTCCCCTACTTTGTATAAAAAATCATCTTCGATCTACCAACGGCACCTATGTTCAGCATGGAGTATGGAACTGCGAAGCGGACAGTACGGGTGAATGGAGGAGTGGGGGGAGGGGAGCATGGATTGTGCTCCCTTCTGGTCGCGACACTGGAAACTGTCACATACGGCTTGTATTTTTATCAAACCAAATCGATCGAGAGCTGAAAAAACTACTAAATTCAATCAATAACCGTCATTGAATCAACGTGTTTGCCTGCTTAGGACCAGACCCGGCGGTCAAACGCCGTGCTGTTTGGGGTTGCGGTGGAAGAGAGGTCGGAAAATGTGCACGGGTACATAGTGCAGCAAAACAGCGAAACCGTCGTTTTCGATGCCCGGGAGCGATAGGCGACGATGTGTTTAGGTGGTCGGTTAGGCAGCGATAATGGCGATAACCGTCGCTGTGGCCTCGTGTTCTGGGCTGGCGACAATATCAGCAGCAAGCAGTCGCCGTGCCTGTGAGTAGGCTCAAGGTGATTGAGGGGGGGGGGGGGGTTCGGAGCGCTGGGGTAACGGGTTGGCCACGGGGTGACGTGATCGTAATTATTTCTAATCAATCAAAAAGTAAACACAGCACACACTGCCACTTGTATGCAGCGTGCGCTACGCGACAGAGCCGTGGGTGAGTGGCGCGCCGCAGCGGACGAGAACTTTACTAATGAACAAGGTGAGAGCGATTCGCACTGCTGGAATTTCATCGCTTAGCCATCTCCTAACCAACATGGCCGCTTCGAAAACCGCGTCAACCGCGAATGAAGAGGGTGTCCATTATCTTTACACTAAACCATTGGCCGGTACATGAGTGGAATAATGAATGGCATCGGTGAAGATCCGGACGCCAAACTCCTCCGTTCACCATTGAATGGGCAGTCGCGTCGGACGACGAAAACACCGTACGACAACACAACACGGCTATAGAGGAAACACACAAAAATAATAAAAAACGAACAAACATACATAAAACAAAGCCTCGGTCGAACGTAGAGAGAAAGAGAGAGGACACACTACACTTGTTTGCTGTCGATCACAAGTCAATCGATCGCGGACGAACATACACGGGACGCGCTGCTGAGTGCGTGTGTAACGGCGGTAAGGTTTGGAATTTTGGGTATTTTTACCCGAAAACCACGAAAACCCACACTAACACTTCGAACACAACCGCTCACAGTGGCCACCCCACTATATTACATTCCCATTCCGTTGTTTCCGCTACATGGCACGCATTTTCGGAGAGTCGCTAGATTTTATCAGCCGTCCTCTTGGCTGAATTTAGCGTTTTTTATCTTTCTCCATTCGATACAATTGTTGGCCTTTCAAATCAGGGTACCTCCGTTAATATCATCCAAAAGTCATCCGCGAATTATCGCTCCAGTGTGTCGATGGTCCTGGCAGAGGCCGGGCAGACAGGCACGTTGTTTCATGGCGCGAGCGTTTAATGTGCGAATTGAAACGGTCAACATTACATAAAGCTCTAACTTCAACGCGCTGAGGAGCGGCCACTGTTTCCCCTGTCAGGGTTTTTGTTTTCCTCCGCTCAAGGCAGATGGCCTTGCCACACGCGACACGCTCCTCTTGCTTCGTCCCCCTGGTGTAGCCGCATGCATATAGATCTTGTTCGCAACGCAACGCACTTGGAGGAAGACAACGTTGCTAGGCGCAGGTGGAAGAAGTGACCGAAAAGTGCCAATCAATTGAGTAAACCAAATGGAATCGCGTGTCCTGAACAGGCAAGGTGATGGAAACAAGTGCAGAAGTGTTCACGTTTGTCAGCGCTTTTCTTGCGGTGCTTTTTCGTACAGTTTCAGTCGAGCAAAACAAGCTTGTTTTTTTTCGGGTTGTGTCACGACAGTACAGAAAGATGCGTTTCTGGCGTTGACGTTGGGTGCATGCTGTCGTGGTGTCGTGGTAGATACAAATCCCGACATATCATACCTGTGTAGTGTCTGCTAGTCATATTTTGTAGTACGATTTCCACGAAATACTTATCTACCTAAGCACCGATAAATACGGGCTTTGCACTGGTAATGCCATCCAAACGCGTTTTGGGGTGCGTTGAAATATGAACTGTCTTAATGGTTTCTCGTCTGATTTTCTATCTCCGTGTCCGTTGGTGCCAGTCTTATCCTCGATTTCAAAACAAATCACATTAAATGGAACAACATCTGCGCTTAAGAAGCATCAGCTTCTTCGCGGGTAATGTCTTAGGTTTTCTAGAACAAACCAAAAACAAACGTCAGAGTATCGTATCAACTTACGACGAAGGTTTCCCTCGCGGTGTGTGTACTAGGAAGAAATCGAAAACTGTAATACTTAAACCCTTACCAGCACCACTAACTCACCAACAAACAGGGAAGGGCCGAAGAGTTCACTCTGAGGGCTTCAACAGCTTGGACAACGTTGGCTGAGCTTCTACTGCTTCTTGACCTCGCGTTCGCGTTACATACGCACCCGAGCTGAAGAAACCTCTCATGTGAAGGAACGCTCAACGTTCCAAAAAGTATTCGGTGTTCACATGCCCGGTGTGAAATGCATCGCACTTACCTATACTTTCGTCCAGCCGATGCAAACCTAGATCCTCGGTTCTGTTTCGATCGGTCGATGTTCTGCTTATCCTGCTTCTGCTTCCCCGATCGTACCTTTCGCCCAATTTATGCTGTCTGTAACGAGCATGAGCAACGTTTCATAATCTGCTAATGAATGGCACCATTCACAGGAAGTTTCTAACAAGTTTAACGTCACAGTAACGCTCCCAGAACAGCGGAAGAACGGAGCGCACTCCAAAACGATGCACACATAAGTTAAGATAAGGCCCCAGCGAGCGTGTGAAGTTCTGCGCTGCATTCCACCGCACCGCATTGCAAAAGCCAGCCGGTACCGGGCACGAAGGTGAAGAAAATCAGTTAACGAAGTGCCAAACTCTGTTATGAGGATTATTTATTAATGTTATAATGATTACCGGTCTCATTAGTTGCGGGCTCGGGCGCGAAAAAAGGGTTGGGTGGGAGGGGTAGGGGTGCTGATCGTCTTTATCACACTACCGAAAGGCTAATAACGAAGCATTAAGGAAAGAGGAAAACGATGCCAACGCATTGGATTAGTCAAACCAGGGAGATGATAGAAAATGGAGAAAAAGGTAAAAACAATGAATGGCTCGAATTTAACCCACGTTGAGCAGATTCGAGAATTCAACAGAAGGCAAAAAAAAAACACGCACAGACACAAATCGTTTGCTTCTTGTGTGTCTCTTGCTTTCCTAGTCGTAACAGCGCATTTACGATAGATAAGGAAAATCCACCCCTTTTCCATCCCTCGTCCGTCGTTGGTTTCAGGTGGTTTTAAGAGGTTTTCGGGGAGAGTTATTTTTTGTTTTGTTATTTTCTTCCATCTTCCTTGTTTCGCTGTTCGCTTTCCGCAAACGCATGCCCAGACACAGACGTACACTAAATATATTATTTAGAAAATGCAAACAGTCCAATCGGATAGATAAAAAGCCAGCCGAACCTAGTCCGGGAGAAAGACAGACGGGACGCGTTGTTCCGAGTGGGTCTAGGCTAGGCAAAACGAAAACACGCCCGCTGTGTGTACCGGTTCCGTTTTATTTTATCTACCTGTTAACAAATAAAACATATTTAAACAACACAAAATCATGCAACGATGAGATGAAACAAGCGAAGGTACACCAGCCTCATCAACCCCTCGTAACGATTGTTGGTGGGTGAGCTTGTACGGTGTAACGAGTCAATGGCACACGATAAAAACGGAGAGTGAGCAAAGTTATATTGTTATGAAACATCGGGGGAGAAATACTCATTCCTTCCCCACAGGCAGCTACTTAAAAAGCGGAAAGGCAGGCTCCATATTATAGGAACAGGATTGCTTAAGACGCAAACACACACACACACGCGCATACAGGCATGATGCACGCATATCAAAGTACGCATGGCGGCAAGATGATCAAATATTTGAATATCTGCTTCCACGAGAACGCACAAGACGAAACCAAATCAAGCGAAGAAATGGGTTAAACTTTTCAACAACTCTTCTGGAAAGCCGCAAACGATCTTTTATTTCCCCTACCATTGGCCAACGCGCCAATGGCTAGCGCAAACATTTGGCGCAAATGTCGGACGCCCTCCGCTCTGGATACGTGTTTGCTGCTTTTCATTTTTTGCCAATTTTGCTTTTGCCCGTTTCGCTTCTCTCGGCGAAATATTGATTTGCGTGTAACAAGGATGAACTGAAGCAAACGCTGTGGAACCGCACTACTACGATCGAACCCAAAAACTACAAGTACAACGCAACTGAAAGAATATAGAAAACAGTGGTGGTGCCTAGAGCGAGAGCCTTTAAACGCATGTACACAATAAAACGTCGTAATCTGCAACGATCGATCAACACCTAGCTTATCGCCTGTGAGTAAACTCGTAAATTGTAAAAACCGAGAATGAAAAAGAGAAAAATTAATCCCAATCGAAGGAAGTTGAAAGCTTTCAAAAAGTAAACACTGCGACACGATTGTCTTATCAACCAGTTGTTGACAACAAGTTCTTCCATCCTCGTCCAATAGCCGCACGTGTGACATGGGCAAACAGTTAGACTCGTTAGTGCGAAGCGGAGAATGCCTCCTAATTTCCCATTCTGTCGTTCGCAAGATTCGTAAGGCCCGAGCTGCGATGTCGCGGTTAGTCACACAAGCCTAGCAATACAAACCGGCCGCATCTTGGCTCGGGCAAACGATCTTGGTTCGCTCTACTGTCATTGCATATAAGTAGGTAGTAAATCCCTGTTAGCGCGTAACGTATTGCTGAGCAAGCAACTGAAGGACTCTAAACATTTGAATATATTTTATTGTTTTCCTAGTGTTAAGAAAATCGAACAAAAGCATACACATACACGTACGAACTATAGAGCGCGAGAGAATGCGCCCTGTGTTTTTTTGAAACATGGTACAATAAGCTAATTTAATCGTAGTGGCCGAATCGAGCAATAGAAGTTAGTGCAACAAAACCCCCCCTAGTGTAGGACGAACCGTTTGGCGGACATTGCAGTCCTCACAGCGCTTTTGCAGTGATGAACATGAAACCGGAAAATGGTAAAAAAGCAAGCAATCAAAACAACTAGTGGAATGACAATGTAGCATATCGCACCCTAGTAAAGGTGGAGCATCCGTCTTCCACACGATAGGTAGACGAATTAGTGTAAGTTGTAACCGTGAGTTATGTTGACGGTGCGCAAGAACAGCGCGTTTATACGCGGTTTGCGTTATGGAGAAAAACCAACATTGTAAATAAAGAGTTTAAAAGATACATTTTGAAAACACTTAACCACCATGCCTTAATTTCGTTCCCGATCCCCGGAGACAAATTTGCGAAAGCGTAGCGAGAGACCAAGCTAGTTTATTTCATTTTCCACATACTTACAGACCAGCACGCAGCAGCACACCATCCTCATGAAGCCGGAAAAGGAACGATCTTGATCTTCAATATTACAATTTAACTTTAAGTACATTTAAACGAAAGCCCCAAAGAAGGCTCAAAAAGCACAAAACCGTACTCCCTTTCATCAGCACGGACATTTAAATAATTTTGATGATTATTTTATGGCCCATATTTCATGCGCCGCGTGCATGCTCGTCGCCGTATGTGTGTGCCTGTATCTGTCGATGGCAGGTACGGCAAAGCGGCATCATTGTTGGTTTATTGTCGAACACGGTCATTTTGTTGCAAAGGGTCGTGTTCCCATTTGGGGTCCATTTGGGGAGATGTAATTAAACAATCCCATCTATTTCAATTGAATTTTCATACCGAGCTCCGGGTCATGATCATGCGGTTTCATGAGCAAGGTAAAGTCCCGACAGGTTGTCCGACTACTCGTCTGTCTGGACCAAAAGTGGTGAGTAGTTGAGAGCTTTCATAGGCACCGTGTGATGGTGGTGGCACAGGAAGCGTGACGGCAAAATTATAATTTCTGCAACATTTACGGTGTAAAGCCTGGCCAGGGTCGCCGGTATGGGGATAGGTGTGATTCCACTTTCTGATGTCCTAACACAACTACTCTACGCGCCCATGGAGGGACTAGAACTACGAAGGAACGTGAGCCAAATCAGCACACCAGAACGTCACCATATCTGATGCCAGCAGCCGTCCGGCCAGCCCAATAGTCCAAAAAGCGAAGCGGGGCACATCCTGAATGAGTCGTAAAAATTGTTTGAAATTTAATGGAATTTTAATATTATTGTCCGCTGTAAAACCATTTTATGGTGGATCCGCTTTCGTTTCAGCATTTACTACTTCATCGTACGTTTCATTCCTCAATTTTCACCGGGGAACGGGAAGACCCTTTTTGCAGCACATTTCGACTCGATCACAAAATGGTTATGGCAAACGAGATATCTTCCGTTTTATCCCCTCATTAGAGCGTTCCGGAGGTCCTGGCACGGAGCAGAGTTGCGGAGCGAGTCGTTCCTATTGTTAGATATTATTTTTCGCATTGTTAGTCTCAATTCACAGCCCAGCACGGTCGCAATGCCGGCGATTCCTTCGTTTCAGGCACGGCACAGAAGAACGGATCCATCCCGACACCCGAATGCTGCGCATTCCTTTTTCCCCAGTGAGTAGATTCATCACGTTTTCTTTCCACAGCTTATTATTACTCACTTTCCCGTGCAGACATGTTTTGGGTTAGGGTACCAAGCTTTTTTTACTGGTTCTCAACCATCCAGTCACTCACCCTGTACGATATAATGCAGAGCAATGATGGTGTAAAGACCCGAAAACGCCATCTTCTCAAAATTTTACCAGCTTGATGAAAACGTGTGAAACAATATATAAAGAATGTTTCCAATGGTTTGCTGGAACGATCCATGAACGGGCCAATGTCAAACGCTCTTTGAATGTGCCAAACGACGAAGTATTAGCTATTTCTCTCCTTTACAAATACTACGCAACCGCTACATGGCAGCTTATTTTCGCAACGTAGATGGAGTTGTTTTCGGATGAATGTTGGGCATAAAATTTGCACCGATTGTTACATTACCCATAATTTCCATTTGATAATCACAAACCGATGGTGGTGTAGGATGGTGAGAACAAGTCCGATGATCCCAGTGAGCCGGTTCATTACTATGACGACGTGTTTCGCCTACCACGATCAAGCTCACGCCTCCTGTAAGCGAATCGTGCAGCATAAAAGTTTAAAAAAGCGAGAAGCTCGCCCAATTCGATCGCTCATTTTGGATTACGACCAGCAATAAGATCGATTCCTACGAGTATGGAAACCGAATCGCAGTATCCCACCCCCATCCGCCACCGTCCCGGATCCAGCGTCACGTGCGAAGGAAGCTCAATTTCTGGCCCCGTTCGCTCCAACTCCCGGTACGTGATTAGAGAACGAGAACGTTTCCCACTCGGTAGAGTCTGCTGCCTCCAACATCGCTGCTTTAATGGCTGCTGCTGCTACTGGACGCCCGACTGGGTTGGGCCAATCTATCCTCACGCTTTAGCTTTCCGCTAAATCCGTTTCTCCGCGTTTTTTGTGTGTTTTGTTCAACGTTTGATGGGATTTTATTACCACGCGCGTACAATTCCATACGCTCATCGTTGGCAGGTTTGTTGTGTTCTGTTGGCGAACAGTGTTAGTTTTAGTTTTTTTTTGTCACACGCCTTCGGCGTGTATGTGTGTGAGTGTGTATCAAAACGCGATCATTTTCGAAAGCTTTTCTTTGCCGGCAAGCGTCCACACTGCTGCCAAGGAAGAATGGAAACCGTCCTTCTTTTGACATTTACTTGTGCTAATTTGCAGAAACACGGAAGGATTCGTACGTGTAGTGACCCACCGGCAACAACATAATAAACTCAGTCGCCAATGTTCGCAGACCGCATTAAAATCTACCTGCCATTGACTGAGAGGACAACGGCGAAGTAAGTAAATATCGCACGAAGACAACTGTTTTATGATTCAACGCTTTGCTGCAAAACCAAAAAAGCGCAGCCCGTCACACGGTCTTCACCTGTATTCCTCGTCAGATCGAACCTAACTTGCGCGATACCGGCCATGAAATGTGTGAGAATGTTCAGCCAGTGACCGTCAAGCACGTTACACATCGATTCGTACCACCTTGCTTTTGAAACGCGAATAAAATGCAAAGTCGCCACTCATGCTTTCGGTCGCAAGAAGTGCATGCGTCTCGCGTCCCATGTTGCCATCTGGAGGAGAGTTTGTAAAAAAAAACACCAGAAATTGCACTCGTTGCACTTGGATTTCTTTTCAGGCATGGATTAACTCACACACGGGACAAAGTCTAAGCTGGATTACCAAGTGCGCTAACGCTATCGGACTTTTCCAATTTTATTTGCTTCGCCTAGAACTAATCGCAATATTTCACGTCCACAACACAGCTAAATAATGCGAGCAAAAATTATTGCAACTATTAGCCGCTTTCTGAAACAAATTAACCTTTTTTTTACTGTATGCACAATGTACACACAAAATTTGTGAATCGATTTGCTCACCCATTCGTTCGTCTATTGGTTGCAAAAACGTGACACACTGGTCAACTATTTTCCATCCCCGTGCGCACAGAATCCGCCGGTCGAGTTGATCAACAACTGCAGTGTGAAAAATGGAAAAATCCCACGATGCATCCGAGACCGACACATCCTATGCTAATTTCGTACACTTAGCGTTCTAGTTCTTCGGCGTTCCGTATGTATCCCACGCCAGCTTCACGATTCCATTGCTCGATTTATCGTTCATGGAGCGCGTGGAAGCGTGTGAGGGAGACAACCTGGCAATTGGCGTGAAATTATTCACCCAAGGCACCCTCAACTACTAGGCAGCTTACAAGCGCTGAAGACAAGATCTGCAAGACAACAAAATTTACGACTGGACAACCAGGCTGACAGTGCAACGCGAAAAAGTAGCATTATCCGATCGAGCGTCTTCCGCGTACCGACTGGCGCACATTTGGTTCTCGTTAGAATTTACGGCGTCGATACGTGAAGAAGGAACGTGCAGTGTCACCAACGAGCTAGGAAACCAAACTACAATTCGATCAACAAGAGCATGTGTATACTAAAAATAATCATCTTCGTCCCGCAACAGGAAACAATAAAACGAGCAAAGGCGTGAAAATTTTGCCCATGTCTCCTAGTTCCGTCATAATTTTGCTACGATTGAACTGGATGGCCAACACGCGCGGCTCCTCCTGCAGAACACTGTGGAAATAATGATACCGGCAAAGCAGAAAAACGTAGGCCAGACACTAGACACTTTTCGTAAGTAAAAGAATTATATCGATGAGTAACTGATGGTTGCGAGCGCAGCTACCGGTTCGATGGCCAACCCGTGCGCGTTCTGAAGCGCTCATTTCCTTGCATCCGGTTGCAGTCCGGGGAGACACAAAGTCGCGTGACAGTGGGAACAGCTAGGAGGAGATGCAGTGATGCAAAGATGCACTTATGGGGAGAAACGCGTAAACGAACCCTTCAATGCTTCCGATAGGATTTGGCCGATAGGAAAATCGTTAAATTTTCGTAATAAAATTCTAAATCCTTGGTTCTTAGAACTGTAGAATTTATATTTTGTTTCAAGATCACATTACTCCTACGATGATAGAAATTATTTCACTAACGTCCGATAGGTGCGTCAAGGGTTGAACTGCATCGCGATTTCGTTTCTTCACGTTGCGTGGAAGCATGTACCGACAACGGCCACTCTCTCTCCGCCGTCTCCGACCGACCCGTGGAATGTAATGGAAGCTGAGGAAATGGTATCGTTTAACTCATTACTTACAAGAACCGCAACTGGCCCCGTTGCAACCGGCAGCAAAGATGCTTTAAGCAGGCGAATCATTGCCAACTTCTATGCGGCCAACTGGAGAAGATGGCATTGTTTCGGGGTCCAGGATGCACGCACCTCCAAGCAAAAGGCCACTGCAAGCTCCTTAGCTGCTTAGCAGGTCGAACCATTTTATGCAAACCATTTCTAAATGCTGCACGTAAGACGGACAATCGTTCCGCAAAAGCCCAGTCATTGCCACCTGGAGCGCAGGCATTGCGCACTGCATTGCGTCACGTAGCGCCATCCATCGTGGGCTGCCAGCCACCCCGGTCCCGTTCCAGCGTAATGGAGCATACCCGGTTTCCCCGGCTGAGGAATGACGATGATGAGTGCCATCCCCACACCAGGGCAAGCTGGAAGTGCAACGGATCACGATTCGCATCGAACAAGATTTTGCTCTTCGGTCGGTCCATCGGACACATTTCCATCGGATCGAGCCAAGCACTTTACAACCATCTTAATCCGACAGTTCGTCCGATCGAATGGGAACATGCTGCTCTCATTCCGCTCCGTTCGCTAAAAGGAAGCGATTAGAAAAGAATCTCGTTGCGCACACACAAGGCGAACGGGTATTCGAACCGGAAACCCTGCGTCCATGTCCTCCACCTCCATCCTCCTTCCCCCCCGTCTCCCCACTCTTTTTGCGGATGGATTCTTGTGCCATGTGCCAAAGATAATATATGATGCGTGTTTTTCAGCTGGAAATAGGCGCCTAAAGACACGCGGACCATCAACTCGTGAAAGCTAATTCGAATCGGAAGATCAACTCCCTGGCACATGCTGTTGGTTTTCGTACGTGTGTGTGTGTGTGTGTCTGTATGTGTGTGTATGAATGCATTAGCAGGAAAGGCACGGGGGACAACTCACGGTGGACCAAGGGCACATAAATTATGCTCCAAACGAATGGAGAACGCATGAAATTAACCTGCCAAGCGGCGCACAAACTAGGGGTCGCTTGGCCCCGGCTGGAGTATGACGAAGAACGCTCGGGAGCAAAAATTTAGTGACTCACTAACGAAATTGTACTGAAGGCAGCGAATATCAACGCAGGCCCATCGTAAAAAGCGTACCAAAAATCTTATCGAAATAACGACGAGAACTACACAGCCAGCAGTAGCACACCAGCACCAACCAGCAGCCGCCAGTTGCGAAGGAGCACCAGTGCGCCAGAGCAGTCAAACTGTGTTGGAAGGGTGAACGAAACGGAGATAGTGGAGCTCGGTGGCCGTAAAATTTAATTGTGTCCATCAGCATTAATTAAATTATACACACATGCACGGTCTGTTCGCCGAGCGTTCCGAAACTCCGATAGAACTCGAGTCCCACCCGGGAGAAGCCATCTCCATTTCCCTTTTTTCATCTCCTGCATCTCCTTCTCCTTATTGCACCACCCTTGTACCTGTTGTGCACGAGTGTGTTTGTGTGAGCCCTTTCTCTAATGACTCGTGTCCTGATGACACCGAAACCGACCTTTGATTCGAGCACGTCCGGAAGCCGCCCGATGTATTGTGTATGTGTGTCCCCTCCTAGCGGTGGCACACGTACACGCGGAGGCACGCACGATCCTCGTTCCTCGGTGCCTTCGGTTGTCACCGGAGAGAGCGAAAAACAGTAGTTTGGTTTTATCCCAAATTGGCCAGGGATCGTAAAAAAAATTCCACCCTGCCGCCCGACCCTCCAGGACAACCCTGGTAGAGGCAACTATGAAGCTCGAGGCTGTCATATACGATACAAAGCCTGCTAGAATCTAGATCAGCCACGGAGTCGGCGTCCAAACTCTCGGGCTCGAGGAGGTATGCTTTCTGATGGTCAATGCTGATATTGGGACGGCAGTGCCTAGGGTCTTTCACATTTAGAGGCTAAGATTTATAATCAATTCCCAGCAGCGAACCCATGCTCCCGGCTGTGGGAAGACAGACCAGTTGAATCAGCATTTCGTTTCGAGAAATTCTGCTCTTTTTTTGTTTGGTTTTCGGTTTCTTCCAACGTTTCGCAAGTCCTCAAGTTTCCACTGACAGGCCCAAGCAGCGTTTGTTCGGGCCATGATTGTATCTATTCACTTTTTCACTCTGTGAAGCCCGTCACGAACGATTGAATCTCGACGTTCGGGTCCTAATGAAACGAAATTTCATAAAACTGTTTATCACTTATTTCGATCCGAACCGATACGGCGACGAGCCGGTGGAAAAAGGGTCGCCGGCGAGAGGTGATGGACGATGAGATCCAGTTCCCGGGAGGCGCGTTAACATTCTTCTGCAGCGGTAATTCTCTGCACTGCTAAATGGGTGATCAATTTTTATGCTCTTAATTTGTGCAAAATTGCTGTGCGAAAGTCGCTTTTGTTTGGTTTTGGTCCGTTGCCCGACCCGGTCCAGGTAGCCGTTACCCGAGCTTTAGAATGATGTGAGCTTTATGAGATATGAAATTTCGCCTACATGTGCACCTAAGGACCATGTGAATTTGTACGATCCATGTTCAACACGAGTTTGGCCCATAAAAATGCCCTCGTAACAAACGAATTACGGCAGCAACCGTAAATCCTGCAAAAATGCATCTGCGAAATCGCCTCACAGACCCGAAAGCTACCGAAACTCCATTACATGTTAGTGTTTCCCAACAAAACGACGCACCAAAATCGACCCTCGGTGTATGATTGAAAGATGTCTGTAATGCGATTAGCAGAAATCCCAAACACATTGGCCACAAATAAAAACACTCCCTCCCCATCGAATCTCTTTGTTTCTCTCCCGACTCCATTTCTTCCGGTGTCGATCAATGGTTAATCTTCTATCCAAAAACAGGTTCGGTTTCGAACAACCCTTCAGCCATTGCAGCATAATGGGTAAAATGGGCAAACACACACACACACGCACGCCCCCTATAATAAGGACATCAACACATAGTTAATTCTTCAAAAGGTTGTCGGATTTGCAGCCCCGATTCCGCCCCCTTTGTTGGGATGTGGCACCCTTCACCTATCCCTTGCTGTTCGTTTGTTTTTGCAAAAACGGCTTTCGTGTGTATGATTTTTCACGGTGCCGGTTGGTCGTCTTTTTTTGCGATCATGTTCCAACCATCTCTTCCTTCTCGCCTTTATGGGTCGTTTCCCCAACGAAACGCTTAGCAATCGTTCGACGCCTCGTTTGTTCAATTTCTTGGCTTCTTTTTAAATCCTACAAATCTTGGTCCGCGCACGCACGCACACAAGCGCACACCGTTACGTACCTGAGAACTTTGAATGGCTCCAGCCCCAAAGGGAAGTTGAATAGAAACAAAAGCTTTTCCCCTTTGACACCCTTTACGCAGAGAGCCCGGCCGATACAGCGAAGAAACATGAGAATAACAATACGCTGCATGCATGCATACACCCCAGCAGCGACGGAACCGGCTGGCCGCGAGAATAGCACACCGAGAACAGCCTCACGGCGTAGGAATTCGTTCGGGAAAAAAGGTGAGAACAAGGAAACTTTTCTTCTCTGGCTCGAAACTAACGGGGAGATTCCAGTCAGCGACTTCCCTGTGGTCGTGGCTCTTTTACGCAAAGACTCATTCCCGAGCCTGCCGAGTGCCGAGTATCAGGTTGGTGTTGGCCACAGCCTGCCAGAAGGGGTCGAGGCGACTGCACGTTCTTGTAACCAGCTAACGAGCCTGACAACCCTACGGAGCGCAGCATAAGGGGAAAAGGAAAAAAAAATGGAAAACTGGCTGCCAATACAGCAGCAACCGTAATCGAGAGCACAGAAGCAAAACAAAAAAGCACACATCACCTTTCCCCTGGGAGCTTTTCTTGTCCCTTGCACCCACTCGCCCACCCACCCTCAGCCACCGCTGTTGGCCTCTCTTTTCCACCCATACCGATCGATGTTTAGCTCGCTCTTCGACCCGTTCTCGCGCACTACACGATTGCCAGGATCGCGTCTCGCCAGGTTCACTTGCACTTCCCCCCTTTCCCCGCTTCTAACAACGAGGGAAAGGGTTCTTCTTCCAGTACCAGGGAATCGAGATTCTTATGCGTTCTTGGGCAACAGCGAACTGCCTGTAATCATATTCTTATTAGACAGCCAGCGGTTTTCGTTTCGTGTGTGTGTGTGTGTGTGTTTGTGTGTGTGCCCACCGGTCGTTCGCCACACTCTTTGCCCCGTGCTTTGCGCTCGTTCGCTCATTTGCGATCGGTTCTGTTTTTCTTTTCACATTTAGTGCTGGCTGACTGGGCCTGGGCCATGCCGCTGCTGATGTTATTTTTATTTTCTCGCTCCTCTTTATCCCCACTAATTCGTTTCTTGTTAAGTTCATCTTGCTTCTCTTGGCAAGGCTTGGCCACAGAACTTCTCAACGGCACCGGAGGTAGGAAGGCCAGCGTGGGCAACGTCGCCACGTAAAGCGTACGTCGAATTGAATGCCAAAAGCGAACGCGATGGTAGATTTTACGCGGATTCAGTAAAGGGGTAAAGTCAGCGAAAGAAAAGGAGCGAAAAATGAAGTGAATTTGTGGGGCGCGGGGGAGTGGAGGATCAGAGAAACACGACGCCCGATGAGCTTTGAAAGGGAAATAGAATATGAGCAGAAGGCAATGAAGGAGCCCAAGTCGAACGAGGTTGGGCCGAAAATAGCATAATCGGAGTTACGTGTTCACATGGAACAAATCCTCCTACAAGTTTGTTTTGGCTCTCGAGTTATCAATAAACTTATGCAAAATTTGGTTCAAAGTCAGTGGGCTTTACCATTCGAAGTTGGTTCGCTCATTTGAGCAAACAAATTAGAAACAATAATCAGGTGATTTTTCTCATATGCCAACCCCCTATTTACTTGCTACCTAAGGTTCTAATGTGAGTTTCCCGGACGTTTCTCGTTGCAATCATCATACTACTACCAGAAGCACATCGGAGCATAATTTGACCGCTTGTTTGTTGCCATCAGCAACATCAGCAGGAGCTACGCGAGACGATTGATCCTCATCATCCATGATCGTTTGTCTTTCTGTTTTTCTTTTCATGAAGCACTTTCAGCAGAGAAACTGTACAGAGGCTTGATTCCGAACGTGAACATATTCGCCCTACACCGATCCCACAGGAAGAGGCGTAAGAGCCCAACACAACACGACCCACTGTACTCGACGAAACGAGCGAACACACGCTGGAACCCCGAAAACGAACCGTCGAATTAGCAACAAGAATATAAGAGCATCTCGAAGTAGCTTCAGCGCAAACGGAAAAGAATAAAAGAAAAGGCCCAAAAAACGCAACAAGGTAAAGAAAAACGATCAGCATCCGTCCTGCGCTGCCCGGGCACTTCTCACCCCCCGGCTCTCTCACCCGCGAAGGTGAGAAGAGTCGATAAGGGTCGATGAGGATGAGATTTTAACGATCAGGCAAACCGAAGAAGCTGCCGGGCCAAACGATCGCACGGCCATTGGCGTAAGTGTATGTGTGTGTGAACGGGCAGAGGCAGCTTCACGATTCTACAACATGGAACGCGAGGCTGCAGTCTCGCGAGCCAGAACCAACAGTAATATTCGCGCGAAATAGAAAAAAAGTTCATCTTTGCGCAGCTCTTGCGAGAGTGGCGATGATGCGTACGATCGCGGACTGGACGCTTGTTTATTGGTGTTGGTGTGTTCGAATTCGAACGCACAATCAGGTATTGACACGACCATCGATCCAAAGAGACGCGCGCGGGATGCTCGCTGCTGTTTGCGTTTCCGCGCGTTGGGGTTGTATTCCATTCTTTATGGCTCTTTAGTTACGGCTATGCTAAAGGAGGTCTTGGAAGGATGTTGGCATTTCCCAGTTCTGCAATTCAACGGCAGGAGGGATCCATTGCAATATCTTCAGGAATGCACAATTATACAAAGGGCTTACGAGCATTTCAGAGGAAATAAAAAACACATTCTACCAAAAGAGTGAGGTGACAATCGCTTTTGGTTGGACATTTAGCACGATCACTTAGCCGACAGTTGCCGGTTCGTAATATATTTTCACATTTCTTGGCATCTCTGTCCCTAAACAGAAACCATGGTTGATAAACACATCTGTGGAAAGTTCTATGAGAGTTGCATCAAAGGTCAAATTAGAGTATGCATTATCGCTTACCACCTTCTGCTCACGTGCTAGGCATACCATCGTTTTCGCAGCGCAAATGTATGAATATTTGTCGTTCAACAATGTTCTTAGTATGTTACTTGTATGGTCCACCGAAAGTGGACCTTCCTTCCCCAAAAAAGGCCCTCGCAAAAAGAAACCGATGGAAAACGAAACATTTATCCCTTTGCCGTGCTCTCTCTAGCTCGTTACGAAGTGTATGTTTTCTATAATTGCATGTCATAAATTGTTAAATAACACATAATACGTAGGTTCGGAACGCTATGCTGTGCGTTCGAACGATACGGAAGAATTTTATTGCACCACCACCGCCACAACACCGGTCGAACCGTACCGCGCTCACGACGAGCACATGATTATCGCACTTGATCGCCATCGCGCAGATGGATCGTGTCGAATCTGGGTTGGCGTGCCAAAAATGCGAGTGTTAAACCACAGCACGCAAAGACCCTTCCCCGCTCGTATCCTAGGCCCCGGTCGGCCGTCCCTCAGGCGGACAGGACATTCTTCCAAGGCTGGCGATCACCAAGCAGGCGCCTCAGCTCCCGTGCCAACCCACCAAACACTGGGCAAACCGAGTCGAATGGATGGCGAAGGACGACGGAAAGAAATCCGAGGGCCGCTGGATAAACGAAAACGAAATCCCAAAAAACCCATCACAAGACATGACACGTTGCCAACGTCATGGAATTATCCCAGAAGAAGGATGCCAAGACGCGGGAGAGAAAGAGAAGGGCGCCAACAACAACAACCACAAAAAAATGTATGCTCACCACTCGCACATAACGAGAGCTCGAGGCATTCTGGAGACTCGGGTGCGAAGGCGCAAACGAATGCGAGAGGGCAAAAAATGCAATAATCTAAACAAATATTCATTCCCTCGTTAACATAAGACGATCGCGGTGGCTCCAGCGCGTGATGGCCTCGGTCGGAGATCCTGTCTGGCGTCGGATACAACCACCACGATCAGAAAACCAACACGGCCACAGCGTCCATTCCAAACGACAGCAATTTTGGTGGCGCTGGTGGCTCCTGCGCAGCGCGAAAGAAAAACAACGATCCCGCGACTGGAATTCCTTCGCTCCGTTTTGTTACGATCGTTCAAAACCCTCAATTTTGGTGTTCTTTCCTGGGTTGCCCTCTCCGCAACCGTTCAGCTCACGACAGTATTTTTTGAAAAGAGGATTTTAATTGTATTTCCGAATCAATTAACTGCCACTCAAACAGCCTTCGCCGTAGAGGACCGGACGATAACAACAGCAAAAAAACTTGCACAATGGAAAACTTTATTGTTCAATCAACGTTTCCAAGGATTGAGGTTTGCATAAATCGTTTTTCCATAGAATCGCAAACTCGAAATATCCCCATGTTGCGCATTGATTTACGACCCAGCCGAGAGTTGAAAACCATCATCGCAAAAACAGATCGTTAAATATGAATATAATATGGACAGGAACGTATTTTGTTGCCTTCTTCCCTTCTGCAATCACACCGGATTTTTGCTCATCGGCGTGTTGCGTAAAAGTATTCAACTTTATCCCTTTGTCGCTGCACGGACAACCGTTCAATATGATATCACCACCAACGAACTGACCGATGTGGTGTATTCGAAACTCCATTTTATTATCTAATGGCCTGTACCTTACATTGAACACAACGCACGTTAATCTGCGAAAGAGGCTTTGAACGCATTGAAAAGATACACACGCACAGCATAATTCACAAAACTTCACAAATCCTACCACCGACAGTAACCTGCAGCAGCAAGGACGCTTGACCTGCATAGTAGAGCTCATCCTTTTTCGGATTTTAACTGCAAATCTTGAAATCTGACGCGCGTATGTTTTTTGATCCGCGCTCTCTTTCCCAAAATGGCACGGCGATGGACCCCTCTGCTATACTGCCTTTTTTATGAGAATCCTCTGCTTCGTTTTACCCATTCCTGTATTCGGGATGGCAGGCATTCTGGCCGACATTCTATACGCGTGTGAGGAGCTTCATCCACAACCCGCGCCATCCCGAAAGCGTGGCATGCCATGAGAGAAACAGTGGAACCGTCTTCACCCACCACAGTCCATTCGGTCCACCCATTCTCTGAAAAATCCCGGCTCAATCTCGTCCGGCTTCTTCATGCCGATGCCATTCCGCTGTGATTTGTTTACATATTTTGCTTCCATGTACAATAAAACTTGCACAATCCTTTTCTTTATGATTTTCCATCCATGATCTCATGTCCCGCTCTTTCCGTTACTCCCAGAGACACTGAGCGCGGCAACGGGGAGCAAAGAAAAGTCAAATTTAACTCTGACCGTTGCTGCGGCCGGGGCCTGACCATTTCGGCCGTTTTCCATTAAATATTATTTTATCCTCCACTGCATGCCACCATAACCGCAACTTGGCATCCATCACTACCGTGCGTTTGTTCCGGCGTCAATGCAATCGTCGAAAACGAAAAACGTAAACCCACATCCCGATCACAACTCCGGAACTCCGACGTTATCCAAATTTGGTCGTTCCCCGAATCCGACCAAATACACGAACGTAGCCCACGGTTGCCGTATGCAGGTGTCCTGTTTGCTACGGCGGTTCTACGCGAGACTCGTGCGCTTGCTCCCCATTACCGCTGCCACAGCACTGATAGTGAGAAAACATATTTTGCTAACACGCAATGAACGCGTCCAGCAGGAGCAACCTCCACCCAGGAAAGTGGGACGAACCGAAAAGCAAACGAACAGATAACTGTACGAAAACGGGACAACGCTAGCCCGAATCACGCTGCGAGCAGATTGACCAGAATCGCACCCAAAGTGCTGTTCTGATTCATTGCTTCATTGCTGCAAGGGCTGCATGCTGTTTCCGCACCGATCGGAATTGATTTGAAAAATGTGTTCGTCCTCGTTGGACAACGGTGACTATTCGATGAACTGTTCGGACCCCGTCGCGAACCACGGGCAGTGATGCTAACCTAACTATCCATTGTCGAAAACATGGCGTCCTGTCGGATAAGCTGGCGGCGATCTTCCCGACGATCTATAATGATGTTGCAATTATCTGATCCCGTCCCGAGGGTCTGGACAGGTATACAGGACAATATCCTTCCATGGTTGGAATGTTTTCCACGACAACAGTCTACGAGAAGGAAGTGGTGAAGCAGTGCGAAGAAAGGCAACCTGCTGTAAATATTTGCCTTTAAAATTTAACCCTGCATTCTCTATGGCCCACGTACCTGAGCCGACTGGACCACACTGACGATGGAAAGTCCTTGATAAAGGACACCCGGGCAAGCTATGCCGTAGGTCGTTCGTGTGCAATCGACATTAACTGTGAAAACCACCGGCTATGTCTTGTGGTTTTGTGATTTCGCTTGGTATACAGTTGGTGCACATCAAATACTATTAAGCTTTGTGGTTTCGTAAAATAGACACTTTTGGTGTACTTACGTTTAGTTACCTGAGAAAACATGTCAACAGGTCTATGTACGGTCGTTGTCATTTTCATTGACGATACTGGCACCACTCCAAACAAACAACACACTGCACTATCGCTATTGATTTTAGTATCGATCTTTAAAACATGCTATCAACATGATACGACTATTTATGCTTTCAATTAAATCACAAATCACCGCACTTCACCACCAACTATGGAAAATGGCGCTCACTAACACTACTACCTGTGAAAAGCACACTCTTTTCTATTGATTTGAGCATCGATGGCATTTCAGCCTAATACCACTAATTATGCTTTCGATAAACTCACAAATCACCGCACTTCACCACCAACTATGGAAAATGGCGCTCACTAACACTACTACCTGCAAAAGGCACACTCTTTGCTATTGATTTGAGCATCGATCGCATTTCAGCCTAATACCACTAATTATGCTTTCGATAAACTCACAAATCACCGCACTTCACCACCAACTATGGAAAATGGCGCTCACTAACACTACTACCTGTGAAAAGCACAGTTCCACTTTACACAAAGCTAGGCACATCCCGAACCCCGAGAGCAGGACATTCTATGTTATGTTACATGTTAAATAATGTTAAATACCTTCTTAATTCACAATCAATGTAGTTTGCATAACTTATCGATCGCGCAGAACCACAGATCGCTCGTCACCGTAATGGAAAAAGGCGCACTGATAATCACCAACCGGATTGCGATCGATTACTAACGCATCTGTGGTCTTAATATCATCAATCAGATCATGTGGGTGCTTTACTACTACAACCTTAATATTTTATCAGATACGTGATTAGACGGCACAATACCGCCGCGTATGACCTTCGGCAATGCCGTTTTCGTCTTCTTTATCTGATCTTGTCGCATCGATCAGTGCGCACACACACACTCTAATGTGAAAGCTGTGTATATAGCTTATGCAGGCAGGATCAGGGAACACGGGCATTGGGTGTAAGCGTTCGGAGACACCTTGCTAGATGAACGCTTCGTTTAGGTAAAACCAGCAGTGTAACCACCGTGTGCAATGTGCGGCCAACGTTTGAGTGTATTAGTTACTAGCTAAGGTCTTATGTTCAGTTAATCGTATAAAGGGATATTGGTGATTTGAATGCCATTATCAGTACCATTATTCAAAGTTATTTGGACAGCAAGAAAGCCTGCGAGATGGCGAGTTGGAAAATAATGTTTATAAACAATAAAATTGTAACGTAGAATGATCCTTTAAAAAGCTGTAACAGACATGTTATTATTTAGGGTATGACTGTAACCAGCATATCATGCAGCAATAGTATGGTTCCCTTTGAGCACACCTTTGGACAGTAGAGAAACTGCTTGTAAACGAGAAAGATTGACACGTAATTCTTCCGGGCTTAAGGGTCAGGCATCAATAGCTTCGCCATTCCTGGATCGTCAACGAATGAATGCAAGGGAAAACTGCTTAATTTTGAGCACCAGCTTTTGCACTGTTTTGATCCGACAATGCTTTTGCACCCAGTGTGTCAAGGCGAGCGTGTTTGTCGTCCCACAATTGTGTCCAGTCCTATGTGTGGTACCATTTGTTTCGGCGAAAATCACACATCGTTCATCCTGGCAAAGGACACATCCGATGTTGCATTATTGAGGACGGTGCAAGGTTTTTTCTCAAGGTTCGCTTCGGTTTGATGCCACGAACCTTTGCAGCCTCACATGACCTTTTTCTCGAAGTTCTGGCTGCCCAGAAGAAACGAATGTCGAACCACCTTACCTACACGTGCAACTCGGACGGAAGACGTTATCGTATCACCCGTTTCTGGTTTTGGTCATCGATTTCGAACATAAACACTTCGACAACAATAGAGAAGCGACGTACTGCATCTGTAATAACTTATTATACGAAAACTGCATCCCAACAAACATAAGTCACCCAAGCGCCAAATTGGGCCAGAGTCGGGTGGTTCTACCATCAAACATGGATGCATTTAGCGCATGCAATAAAACAAAGCAGTGAACTATGTTGTACGGATGTGGATTTCACCCAAGTGTGCCGAGAACAAAGTCCGCCGTTCAACTTTCAGCTTTACATTCATGCTTAGAGACGACCGATAGCGATCAAAGAGTGTGCACTCTGTCACTGCAAGAAACTACAAACGAAACACGAACAAAATGCTTCCAACTTGATCATGACGATCGTTCAAGAAAATAGTTCACGAACCAACCGATCCTGCCCAGCAGTCTCGCTTTGCATCCTTCGCGGAAAGGGACGAAACGCGAGCGCAGACGAGGCGTGCGAAGCTATGATAGTTTGTACACGGTGGAAATCAGCAGGAGAAGCACCGCTTTGAAGAGGTCGTGAAGAGATCGTGGAAACGGAGAAACGTCTTTTGCACGACGCGAGAACAAAAAGAAAAGAAATTATTCATAAAATTTAAATTGATGGAAGTAATCGAGGAACAGGCGAAAGATGAAACCTCCCAGATAAAGGAGCATCGTTAGGCGGATGAAGTGAACCGGAGCTGCCCCTATGCCGAAGCAGGAGATTGAACGATCGAATGACAGATGAGACTTACACAAGTCGGGGGAGTGATGGCTGATAAACGGGCCCCGGTTGGAGCCCGTGCAGATGGCGACGGCGGCCGATACGAGCGGACAAAATAAAATGGTGAAACACATCTCTCACTTGCAGTCGCACCGTAAGTACCGGTCGGTTGTCGTTTATATTCATGCGCACACATCAAACAATCACGGCCATAGTTATCCTTACCACGGTACGAACGAGACACAACATCGGGCGGACCAAACCAGAACCGCCAGAGCCCGCAAAAGCCACTCTCGCTGTGATTTGGGCGAGAATTATGAACAGCTCGGGCAAAACAAAACGTGTCGGAGGAATTTCGATTATGCGTCGTCGCCTCCATGTCACTATTGTTGCACTCGCGGCCAGCGTGTGCAGCGCTCCTCCCTTCTTTGCATACGAGCAATTGATGCATAATGCGCACCTATTTATACGCACCGAATAAAGACTACATCCACGAGCACACACGCACACATGCTTCGTCCTGCGTTTGTTGTCACCACAATCACAACGCCCGCGCGACATGTTTTTCGAAGCCTTAATAATAGTTGCTTTGCATGCTGCTCACATCCACCGGGATATGGAGGAAAAAATGTGTACGCAACCATAAATACCAACACATGGCCGCTATTGAACCCGATGCTTCCTGCAGCGACCGATGCTAGTGGCCAGAATGGTATTAAAAACTTACGTGATTGACACCACACCGCACCATGGTGGTGCAGCTTCTCTAGCACCATTGTCCAAAAGTGTGAAACAGACAGCGCGTCCAACTATGCACGTCTGAGAACATTTTGATACCAGCAGTTTCAATAATGTAAACACTTATCCCTGCCAGTGGATAAATTACCGGTGAGTCAACGAACTTCCCTCCTTCAGTGCGGGAAATTAAATCTTTCGATTTTCAAGATCCATTCCACTCAAAACCACCCATGTGTGTGTGTGTGTGTACCTCCAAACGTTTCGTTCCTCAAATGCGGCTACAGAGTGAGAAATATGAAAATCATGGAATAATTACTCTAATAGCGGTGGAAATCATTTTGATTTCCTCTTGTCTGGCTCACCGATTAGCGGCCCAGTGTGTCGTTTTCGAGCAACGTGGAACATATCCATGCGCAAACATTCTTTAATGGAGAGAATCATACTGCGGCAGCTGTGTGTGTGATTACATTGTTGTTGGGTCCATTTAAATTCATTGAAATTTAATTAGCTCAACCATTTTCAAGCGTTATTACTGGTTTAATTTTCGCGCGCCGAGCGATACGAAGAGACCGTCTATCGGCAATATTTTAGCTCTCTGCAGTCTACAGTCAAAGGAAATGGCCAGTCATCGGGCCACGCCAACAAAAGGGGACAACCAACTTGGAAGGATGGCGACTGCAGCTTCATCTTTTCAATTTACAGCTTCCTTCGGGGATGAGTTCCTGATCCTGATGTTTGTACTGCTAAAATGCTGTCTTCGATTCAATGTTTGAATTGAAATGGTAAAACAAAATCATCTGAAAAGATTTTAGACGAAAACAATGAAGAGTTTCCTAACAAACGAAACATTTAATGCAGCTTCGAACAATTCGAACTACATCAGCCTAAACGACACACATTCGCCCTGAATTCTTGGAACAACGCTTCCTGCATCTTGCCCGTTCGCATCGTTCGCCAAACGGTATAAAGTAGGGATTTCTTTCTGTTCTGTGGGGTGCATTTTTTCTCTCGTCCATTTCCTTTCTTCGCCAAGGTTCCGGGGACTGGTGCCAAATTTGGGAGTCGAAAACCGGTGAAAGATACTGCAACTGCCCCGGCCAGTCCATGGGCGTGTATAAATAGGGCAACACGAAATACAACCCTGTCGCCGTTAAGTAATTTAATGATGACAACGATGGCTGGTAAAAAAATAATAACACCAAAATAAACTGCACGAAAGAATACTCTCACAGGCGGTTGGGTAGAGGCAACATGGCACAAAAACATACAATCGTTATTATCACGGGCGAATGCAGGAAAGGCAACGCAACACAGACAACGCCATAAGTCCGGCGGACGATCGACGACGGCCAAATCGAACCTGTTTGCAGTGCGTGGCAAATGTGAACCGCCATACTGGCACGGGATACAAACATTCGAGTCCGACAATGAAGCATTCTCAGCAGCATAGTAACCGAAAATTGGGAATCGGTGGAAAGATGTCGCTGCACGAACCCGCAAGGTTTGTACGGCAAAGACTTCCGAGATGTACAAGAAACCTCACCGGAAAAAGCACACACGAAAATAAAATTTCTCGTAAAAGCGTGTATTTTCAAAAAAGGTTCCCTTTTTGTCCCCAGCCCAGAAACAGTAGTCCGATATCCGCGAGCATAAGCTGTACACACTACAGCCTGAAGCGATCTCTTCGCTGGACAACCTGCACGGAACCAAATGTAGCATTGTCGAGATGGTACCCTTTGATTGCTCGAGTGGGATTAGCAAAAAGTGCTGCAACCCATGGAAATACAAGTCGGCGAGACGAAATGTACGATCATCTCCGATGCAGGAGACAAATAACGAGTCGGCCTTATCCACGGCGGAACGGGCACCACCTTCAACCCTGAACAGCGCAATGGTTCCGATTTCAAGACCCGATAACAGTCTCAATTAAAGCACTGCCAACATAATTTAGCCCTTCCTAATGGCACAGGAACGGCCACTTCTAGAGCCTTCGGCGGATATCGAAATAAACCGCCCTGGAACGAAAAATCAACCCAAAGTCCGGCCAAAGAACCACACCATCAATAATGCTTCTACTTCTTTCCGTTTTACAACGCAACACATCAACACAAGAAGCCATTCAATCTTCCATAGCACGTTCCGGTTAAAATTGAGTGACATCTTTGTTATTAAACTACCCCTCAAGTTGGGGTGCCAGCGCCAGAATGGGGGAAGCCAGCGGTGTTAACCGTGTGCCTGCACCAGTTTGCACGCGTTATTAAAACATTATCTGGATTTTCCAACCGCGTTCTGCGCCGGGCTGCAGAGATGTTTTGATTGAAATGTCAACGTGTCGAGTAGGGAGTGAAGCTGGACACAAAAGTACTCGATCAATAAGCAGCTTTTTTCGAAAGCTTTGGCTAATTGTATTCATATAAAAGACGCTACATGCAATATACACGCGTTCCAATATACACCAGCATCCGGTGTAACGAAAGCGTCTGAAAATCAGCACTACACACACTTGCGACAACTGCCCCAGCCGAACGATTGCTGCTGTTTCCGCTCGAAACTGCATGCCAGTGCATCGCAAAGCTTTACACTTGCGTCACGGTGAATTCTAGTTTCTAGCCGTGCATCGCTCCCACCGGCCGTCATCATTATCGTCGACGGCTGTATCGACGTTCCTGTCGCGCGATGTAAAGCCCGACCACGACCGTCAAGTTTCCACAAATGCCCAATCATTTTACACCGCGAAGGCAGAGCACTAAAATACCAATCAATTAAAACCACCTTTTCGTCACCTCGCTAAGTGATGACCGGCAACGATGGCAGGAGGTGGGAGGTGGGTTCGAAGCCCCGCTGCAGCCAGACGCATTCAATGAGCGTCCCACAGTACCGGAACATGCTCGCAACGTAAAGGCTCGTCGCCGTGGTGCGATGGCTACACGGCTCGTTCGTCACGGTTTCCGTGCATTTGGAGGCTTCTTAATGCGTTCTCCAACCATGCCCGCCGTCCGCGTCTCACCGCTATGCCTGCGGTGGGTGGACGGGGAGTCGACAAGAAAATGATTAGCTTGCCGTTCGCCATTCCGGTTTTCCTGATCTGGTCTGGAAAGATCGCGCACCGAATCCGTACGGTGGAAAGTCACGATGAATCACCTTCAGCGCAACGACATCGGAAACGTTCGTTCCCTTTTGCCAGAGAACACTACCCATATCCGGAACCGATGGGCAGGAAATTGAAATTGAAGCGAAAGCTCCACAACTCACCTCCCTTTTCCTGAAGACACCGCCAAGAGGAATGAGATCATTTGTGCACCCGCCTGACACTGACTGCAGCAACTTCCCTGGATAGCACGGCGCAAAGTCCTGCCACTTGGTGGATCTCATCAATCCCTGCTGCCTTAGCGGCAAACCGTGACCGATGGTTTAACACCTTCCATGGGTTACACTGAGCCAACAACCGGCCAGTGATCGTCAATGAGATCGGTTCACAATCCTCTAGATTCGTCTGCTGTCCCGTGGAAGCTGCAACAGGTCCGAATAGGTAGCACTTGCGCAGAGGTGCAAATGTACTGAAAACGGGAACTGACAGCAACATAGGGCACAGTTTCTTCGTCACTGAGTTCGTTTTCCCGCGTCGCCTTGCTCGCTTCTTGCGTACCATAATATCCCTGTCTGCAGCAATTTTCACACATGAAAGTATTTAATGACTTGTCTTCTCCCACGGAAAAAGATGCGCTAAACTGCTGTTGCACTAGTTTAATGAGTCAACATAAATTCTCTGCATCCGTTAAAGAATGGAACTTTCGACGTGGACAGCCGATACTCGCGCCATTGTCCTACGAATTCAAATCGTGGTCAGTGCCAGTGGTGTAATTGTGGACAAAATGGAGGAAATACGGTTAGGAAAGTAAATTTAGCTGCGCTCTGCCCAGCACAGACTGAGCCTCGTATTGTTTAGGCAATACTAAATCAAAATCTGTCAATCAGTGTCAGCCTGCCTCAGACTGGGGATCGAAGTTACCTCACGCTCGCCGCAGTGTTTCGTTGCCCTTTACCGCGATACTTGCGGGGCTCGAAGATTCCCGCTAAAGGAAGAACGACCACCCAAAGATGGATCGAGCAAACGGACGCGCATCGTTCGAACCGAAATCATCAATTCCGCAATCCGAACGGAAATGGCATCACGCACAGCCCATGCTGTGCCCGTGACTGCCGTGCTCTGGATTTTTTACCAGATTCGCGCTACTTTGCCCTGCTCAGATATTCATGCAAGTGTCAGTGATCCTGTTTTGTTCTTCGTTTGGCAACATCTAATGAGCTTGCGCGTTTCGTTTTGGAAAATGGCGTAAACGGCCATCTACAATGCGTCTCCAATATGCCCCTCTCCTCCCTCCCACCCTCTCGCTCACTACGTAGGGAGCGTGGATCCCATTTTGGGAAGATTCGCCCCATAGTCCGAAAGACTGCCATTTGGGCAACTGTGGATCGACTTTTGGGATAAACAATATAGCTTCCTGCTCTGCCCAGAGAACACATTCAAAGACGCCAGTACAGACCCAGCTCGGTACCGTTGTGACAGAGCATTGCATCTGAAAGGGACTCTGCGGTATAGTTTAAAGCTGTGGTTAGAACAGAACACGAGTGGCTAACTTAAATCCTTCAATACTTGCTTCCCTTGTCCCACAAAAGTGTTGATCCGTGGTTTAATTTCAAACTAAATACTTCCCAAAAACCCTGACTGTCAAAATGCAACGCCCACAGGCGACTAAACACGCTTCACTGATGGTAATAAACTTGTCCATTAGCATACGGCCAGAAGCTGCAAATTGCTAGAGTCCCTCGACCCAGCAGGACACGCTCTCGACATAGCGTAGTGGTCGGAAAACAATTCAGCCCATCCAAAATTGTCCTGCATCTCGGCTTTTCGGCAAGCGACGAGCAACGCAACACGGAAGCACTTTGGCTACTCGTGTCACAAGAACAATAAGTTTCGCTCTGCTGGGGCAGAAGTTTCAAGACAGTCCAACCCGCCAACGGGATCAACTCTGGCAATCGTCTGGCTTCCGGTTTTCGGCGCCCATTTACTACCGGAAACATTCTTTGCCTTCAATGCTCAGCTGTATGACAAATGGTTTCTAATCCATACATCATCTTTCGTCCCTGGACGGTGTGCTAACGTGGCACTGGCCGAATCTTTGTGTGCATGTACGGTACGTGAAATGGTTGCTGTTTCTGATGTACGTGCTTCGGACAATTGTGAAAAGTTTAACATACACTGTTGATATGCTCAGCAGCAGACCATACTAACGGCCAAAACCAGCTCGTAAACTTTGTACATTGACATTTTCTTGAATGCCTAATAGGCAGTTTCCACTCTATCTTCATCCTTAAGCTAGTTAAGTTACAAGAAAATACACACACACGCAGTCACAGAACGCTTCTCATTCTAGTAACCTGAAGGAAACATAATTTATCCCAAAAACGGGTCAAATTAATGTAGAAGAGAACGAACGAAATCTATTTAAAAAGGTAACCAGTGAGGAGCAGACGTAGACAAATCTTCGACCAAAATTGATCATTAAACAAACGTTTGCAGTCGTTCGCCCGGGCGAGACGATCATCCTCGAGTGGTACGAAATGCCTAGCCCACAGCGTAGCCGTGACCATGCAGGAAAATGAGGAAGAGAAAAGTTGAAACCTCATTCTTAAAAATTATGTTTAGCCTAACCACAAGAGGCTCATCATGGCACAACAAGCTTGAGAGATTCTGGGCGCAGAAGGCTGTACCCGGACGTTCTTCAGCGGGAATGAGAGATGCGAGATCCCGAAGATCATACACAGATAGGCATGGCTCTGGATAGGTTCTGTCCCGGGTTTTGCCCTGTTCGTGGGCAACCCCAACCACATCGCTCTACGATGGAGTGGGGAAGGAAAGGCAGGCAGAGGCGTAGACGGACCAATGCCGGGGGAAGAAATAAAACACTCAGATTCATAAGACTGTTTACACGGCCATCATCGACCGGCACGTTGCGGGAAATAGCTGAACAACGTCGAATTTGGACGTTCTGATCCAGCCAAGTCAGCCTACGACACCAATGGGGTCTCGTCTGTCGACCAGTGCTGGAACAAAAAGCCACAGTAAGAAAACAAAATGACTTAAAAAAAACAGACGCTCGCTTACACAGACGTTGTAGTCATTAACAATCAAACATTATTTGACTTTGGTCCCTGTTGATGGGAGGTCGAGTATATTGGTAGTACCGATATCGTAGAGATCGTTCTGTACGTTCCGTAATCTCATCATTTCACTTAGCGTCTTGAGGTCGGGGTTTGTCTCATCGAAACGAAGCAACGGTGATTTGAGGTTTGACAGAGAGAAATAAACGCTCAGTAATTGTCGATCATAGGACCTAACCAAACCAAACCAAACTCATTGCAACGATAACCATTAGAACCCATAACGAGCGATCTAATTGTCAGCCATGGAAATTTTGGTTTCTTTTTCAACGTCCCGGGTCTATAGGAGCAGTAATTTTGCATCAGGTGTACTGCATTCATTTGTACGTTCCATCAGGGCTGGTCCTAAACATAGGACCCTCCGATGTTGGTGCTATTTGTTTGTGTTCGAATAATCAAGCGCAAACACTCCCAAACAAAACCCATCGAGGAAATGATTAGGAAACAATTTGAATCCCGCCTGTCGGTGGTACACAGCTAGTTGCTGTTCCTGTTCCCTACCTCGTTGTACCCATGACTTGAGTCGAACGTCATCCACACCGGGAAAGAGCACCGTTGCTTCCGGGAAAGAATGCAAGGGTGCATCTATGCAGCAAAGGAACAAATCCAACCGTATCCAAAGTGCTGCATATAACGCTGGTACTTCAGCTCAACTTTCTCCAAACGTCATGCTGTGCCGTTGGTTCAACACCCTCAACCTAAACGATAGGATTCTGACGATCTTTGGATCGGGGTGGCAAGCCTCTCGAATGACGCGAACGTGCTGGACGCCATCAAAATCAAAAACCATTATAAGGAGAGCAATTGACCTTGGATATTTGAAGTCGTTTTGTTCTCATCTTCCTCGTCTTCGTGTATCGAACTTCACCGATACTCTTTTCATTCGAACCACACTTTAACACAATTCACCATCGCGCTTAGACAACGGTTTGAATCCTCAGCCGGGCGAACGCGTCAGGGGAAGATGCAACCAACCAACATCGAGAACCAGAGGCACCAAATAAGGCACCCATCTATCGAGCATCACGATATGAGACCGTATATTTCTTGGCATGTTTTTGTATACACAAAACCAAATACCTCCCGAGCTGAAAAAAAAAAACAACTTAAACAAAAATCAATCGGGGTCCTCGGAAGGTGACGGGGACCAGAAACCAAATGATTTAAAAAACCGCACATCTCGGCGATGAGCAGCAATGATTTGCATCCGTTTTCGATCCGCCTAGAGGGCTGACGATTTCGACCAATAGAATTTTGATGATGGCTTTTCAATCAAAGCTGAGCAGTAAGAACATATGAACGATAAAAGGAAGATTGAATCGCAATCTCGTTTCTTGGCAGCGGGGCTCAAAAAATAGTTAAGATTATTTTACTTTTCCCATCTCGCTGACGTAACGTATGTGCGACGGGAACACCGCCAACTCGAGATGGAAAAGAGTTGTTACAGGGTGGTATGAACAGGAAAACACGCTATGGTGGAGTCGATGATAGTGGCAGAGCGGAATGGAAAGAAAGCCCCTAACAGCAGAACGGAGGGTCAGTGAAAAGAAGGAAACGACAAGAGCGAACGAACCTCAGCATAAACGAGATATAAATTTATTACTGTTTCTTGCGCGAACGCGTTCTTGTTCTTATCGCGCTGCCTGGTTGCTCGCCAGAACCAGCCCCAAACTCAGCCGCAACCGTCTCCCGCCAGCCTCGGCCCTCGCGCATCTTCGCCGGCTCCGGTGCTGTCTCCGGTGTCTCGCGCACAGCGATCGTAAAAACGAGGCCTACCACCACCTGGCCCGTGCAGACTCATGATTCAACCTCCGTTGCTGGGATCTGTGTCGTGTCGCGCGTTTGGGTGTCGTATTTTGTGGCCTCCCTGCTTCCAGCCCACCAACCTACGGTATCCATTGTGCGAGCACAGCATCGAAAAATTGAAAACAGGTCTCTCGGTCCAGAGCCACCCGGGAATGGGCGGGGCTCAGCTCCCCGTTGAATCCGTCGCTGTAGTAAACTCATGTCAAGGGATTCAAGGTCCCGAAGAAAGAGGGAGAGAGAGAGAGAGAGAGAGAGAACGAATATCCAGTCGTTTAGTAGAAACGGATTTGTCTTTTGCATCTTAAAACAGACCACCACCACTCTTACCATTGCCGTCGATCGTGGTGGTATCCTTCCTGTATTTATGCTACAACAGTACGATCCAAGGATCTACACAGTTCACCACATGTAGAATGCTCTTCATATGAGCTGGTTAGGACACGTTTACTTTTTGTTAAACTACATCTTTTCGTTTTCAAACTTGTTAACCACACTCATACTCCCAGCGCATTAGACTGACGATTCGTAAGTAGATTTCAGTTAGTATGTTGCATTAAGAGTTCGATGGCGAACACCAGTGTGGATAAACATTTGGCACTGATTTCAATTCTCCTGACTTCAGTTTCGATTCTTGGCTCAGTGTTCCACGTCTACCCAGGCCATCATACCAATCACACCGTATGACGAGACACACCCGTTCAAAGGCTCGCAACGCACAGCCTCACGCTGGACGGAAACGTCGTGTCGCGCTTTCGGAATGGAAAAGCCTCCGCAGAATGTCTAATTTATTCTAATCAGCTCCATTATTCCGGACTTAAAGGTGACACATTGAACCTTCTTAAGCTGGTGTGGTTTCGATACTGTCTTCCACGGGCACGAAAATGTGCTGTGCGGTTCACTGAAACTGTGTGATTTACCGCTTGAACCGTAGCGCTGTTGACAAATAACTTGCTGTGTCGTTGGCGTCATGCGTTGCGTTTAAATAACAATCCTTCGCACTGTCCCACACTCAGTCCAACGTTCGCCGTTTACTACTCGACACTCATTTTTTTTTTCAAACCACGGCCAAAATCTGCCAACCGCAATCGGTTTACGATCTCCAGCAGTATGTCTCCTACCAATTTAAAACTTTCGCTGGCCGCTTCATTGTCGCGATTGACTGACATAACAAATAAGGCTCGCGTACCACGCCCTGCAATAAGCGGGCAAATTTTATTTCCCCCATGTGTTTCGCTGTAGCCAAGGGAACGCCGAAGCCAACCTCCTGACTCCTTAAAATAGAGACACCGGTAGTTGACATGATTTTAAATTAGCATAACGCGAATTCCACGGAACGGCTCATGCCGTCCATTCAGCCGGAAGTAGGCAGCGAGTGTGAGAAAGAGCAGAACCGGCCCAAAATTAAATCTTACAAATGACCAATCCTTTAAAAATACGTAACAAGTCGAAGAAAAACGACCACCAAACCAGTTCGGATCGTTTCGCGTATCAACCCCGGGCCAGGCAGGCTTCTGGAAGACGAATCTGTTTCTCCCTAACCGTTCGCGACGTTGGATGTGGATGGCATTTTATGTTTATGGTGTGTCTGTTCTTTTTTCTTTGTCCTCACTGCCTGCCAGTTGGAAACGGTGCGTATCGGAGGATCGAGATTGTTCTCAGACCTACACACTGCTAACCAAAGGACTCGAATGACAAGCCGATGCGTGATAAAAGCATGTTAATCATTCGTTGGAGCGCATAAACAGCATCACAACTACACGGAAAGATGGACGAGCAGGGCACAAAGATGACTGGTACAAGAATGAAGACTAAGTAGTAGAAGAATTGTCATTCTACTAATGAGATTAACACCAATTTAGTTAAAGCTCTGAGTTTTGGCTGTGGCATCGATCGATCGATCATCTCTTGTACCGAGGCATCGTCAACATACCTCTCTTCATGTTTGAAGCGGAAGGAATGGTAGATCATGATTCGTATTATGATTAGCAAAGTAATTCTAATATAAGCTACATCATCATCAATAAACCTTCTTAGTAGAATATAAACCTTCTTAGTACACTAAAATCTATCGGATCTGTTCGGTAGAATGTTGCATAAAAATCGATCCTATCAAACCTGATAATCCTTAACACCACCCGTTACCTTTATCTGCCGTTATCAGTCAAAAGAAAGCGTTGTCCCATTCGCGCTCGATTCAGCACTTCGAACACACCCTGCCGACGACGATGATTCATGTACAGCAAAGGCATCGGTGAGCGCAGAACGAGGAACCGTTTTAACGCCTTATTTTGCGCACTCGCAGGCTAGCACCGTTCAGCATAATGATGGTCCTTCTTCATTTCTGCCAGCCCCCCGGTGCGAGATGCTCAACCAACGGTCGGCCGTGCGCGCCATGTTGCTTCTAAATTATGTGCCTCCATTTCCTTTGCTCGGTCCGGCAGGCCATTGTACGTTCGATTATCGTTTTGGACGTGTTATCGTTTGTTTTGCCTGTCTGTTTCGACGTTCCGATCATTTTCTGTGGTTAGCATTTCCTCCGGAGGAGAACGCAAAACGCAGAACGCACAGAGTTTATTGCTATTCGACTTTCTCAATCTTTTTTTCACACCCCCATTCCTGCGCTGCCACCAAATACCTCTCCCTATGATTTTCCATGCAGGATGATAATAATAATCATATCATTTGTTATGTTCCAAGCATGCGCACGAACGGATGAGCCTCCCTCGTGCCACCATCTTTGAACCCCCAGCCGCCGCCCCCCTCCCAGTCAAACTAGCAGCAGAGAAGAAAAAAAACCATAGCGCTGGCCGAGAAAAGGTGATCGATTGGTCGATCGATAGGACGCGATCGTGGGTATGCGTAAAGTTGCTGTATCTTTTGCGTCTCCTTCTAACCGTCGTCTGTTGAGCGGGCAAGGCATCCGTGTTGCTTCTCTGCAAGTATCCTGAAATTTGTTGAAACATATTCATAATAAGGAGGATGCATGCAACATTAACTGTAAAAACGTAGCAACGATTAGAGTGACGATCACACTTGGCATTACATCATATGCTCGATGATCCGTTCTTTGCATCATTTATTTATCCTAGTACATATAGTGCAAATTTATACAAGAAAACGCAAACTAACGCTCACATGAAGCAACTATGACACGGATCTTAACGATCTTCCTTTCAAAGGTGCAACAAGTGGGCTGAAGTGATGAACTGCAATCCTTTCAACAAACCACCGCCACCAACGAACGCTTGTCGTCGAGGTGCCTATTTTTGGTCAATCCAGTGGCACTTGGGCGCATTCCTTTCGTACGATGCAAGGAAGGGGCGCACGCGCGAGAGTTAAGATCGCTTCTTGTGTGGTAGTAGCTGCGGTATTTAGTGATAAGTCAGACTCTGGTACAGAAAAGTATACTGCATCGTGTTGCAGTCTCGCGAAGAAAATGCAAAACAAACACATACACCACACCGATGTGCAGCTGTTTCGAAGGCAAGGTTAGTTTCCACCTCTTTATCGGGCCTCCATCCCCCACCCCCTCCTTCCGCCCTTCCTCAATTTCTCCCTCCCGTTCGGTATGTGCTCGATGCATAAATAATCGTTTACAAATGGTTCACTTCATTTTATTGATACATTATGGGTGCGCTCTCTTAAATCAACTCTCGGTGCCGCCATCGCGCTAAAACTTGGGTCGCAGCAGCAGCGATCAAATGCGCGTTCCTTTCGTGCGCGGCTTGGTGCAGCGCACAGGGTTTTGCGCCAGTTTTGCCAGCGACAACAGACGGTGGTTCCCGCTTCCCACTCCCGTGTTGTTGGAAAGGAGTTGATGGCGGGGAAACCAGAACGTACTTCGAGGGGACGCAGTAGGCCGCCTTTGCCAACCGCGGATCATGTGCTGCAACGCGGCGCAAGGGTACGGTTCGATACTTAACATTTTACATACATTACATTTTAAGCTGAGCCGATCCGTGTGAGTGGTGCGTAGCTTACAAGCGTTTCGCTCGATTATGGTTCCATGCGTGCCGCATTTTAGGAGCTGCTGTTGCATTTGTCGCGTTGCAAAGACCGAACCGAAGCGTCTTGAAGTCATGAAGGCAGCTTAAGAGGCTCACGTCTTAAAACACACACACACACAGCTCCGGCACACTCGTCATGATCCATCTCGACCCATTTGCCTAATCACACGAGAACACGAGCAGGCGACCATCGCCGAGTGTTCGTGTGTACGTGTGCGTTGTGCGCACTCGCGTATGGCGGCAATGGCTGCAGCCCATCTCAGCTACGGGCAGGCTCAAGTGGCTGGAGCCACTCCAGGGCACTGCCAAGGATACTCTTAAAAGTCGGATCAAGCACACACCTGAGTGTGTTGGGCGGGGAAAAAGAAAAGCACCAGGAAAACAAAACAAATATTTGCCCCGTTACACATTGGCCCTGGCACGGTGAAGTCGGTAAAGGGTTCCGGAGCAGGTCCGGAGCAGAAGCCGCATGCAGACCGACGCAATGTAAAACAATCTTTCCAACACTCGGAACACGCTGCGCATAGGTGGCCGAATAAGTGTTGAAGGCCCTTGAAGACGGGGAACGACGCAACAGCAAATACGGAAACTACATGTATTTATATATGAGTACGGAACGAGCGAACCGTTTGCGTTTGATCTAAAATTCGATCGCTCGGACACGGGGAAAACGTGTCTGCCCCATTGCTCGCGAATAGAATGCGCGGCGGGTGATGTAGTGCGCGCTGTCCGATTCGAAAGCAAATCGCGGAGCAGGCGAAAGAATGAACTTCCCAAATTTTTCAAAACACCTTTTGCGTTGCGTGATCGTAAATTATCCTTGGTAGAAAGAGACGATGAGAAATACGCGCAGACACGGACGAAACCGGGCTCGATGTGAGGAACGGGCTTGAAGGAAGAACACGAAGGAAGCAGAGAACTTGATTCCCACCCCGGTTTCTCCCATGCCACCAAAATGGGAGGAGGCGATTCGGGGCTCGAGATCCAGCGAAAGCGAATCATCTAAAGTGAGGTGAATAAAAACACCTCCGGCGATAGCGAAACTTGATCCGACGACGACGACGTGGATTCCGTATTCCTCGTCGTCGTCGTCGTTCGGACGGGCGGAATGGCGGGCGAGCAGCGCATTGGAAGGGCGACCCGTTAACGAGTGCGCGTCCAGCACCCGGCTACCTTCCTTCACTCGCTGCCCCGCCGATCCGGTTGCAGGGCTCGTTAGAAGAGTTGAGTTGGGTCAATTAGCACATGGTGAAAACAGCTCCACGCTGATGGATGAGCCGAGGCGTTGGCCACGAAGAGCCTCGAACGATCGTGTCCCATACAGCTGCCCGTGTGTTCGAGAGAAAGAGTAAGGTAAAAGACGAAACTAACAACAACAACAACAACAATATCAATGTTCTTCAACAGCACTTTGCAGACCGCCACTTTTTCGTGGCGCTGCGAGAGCATGAAGATGGACGCACAGAATGGACCATGTTTGCAGCCCCGCGGTTGACGTTGGCTCCGAGGTTTCGGTCGTTCTCGCACACCTCGCGCTGCGTGATCGCGCGCGTCGACCCCGGCTCGGCACAGCCGAGTTTAAGAACGATCATCTGTGTAAGCTTTTCCCTCCTTGTTCCGTGGTTGTGCCGTGCACGGACGCCCGACACCCGGGACTCAGCACTCCGGCTGGATAATTAAGTGAATGATGTCTAATCGAGCGTAATAATTTTTATGCTCTCTCGTTTTCTCTTCTCGTCGATTTCCTCCCATTTACCCGCCGAGTCCTCGGACGCGTCGACGCCGAGTACATTTTGCACTAGGTGCGCGTGCAACATGACCCGGCTCAGGAGCTACAACGCAAGAATCGGTTCTACATGCACGGACAGGACATGCAGTACGTCAGCTTCTGCGTTACTGCTACCTCCTTCTGCAGGGTTTTTGCCACAGAGTTCACGTTTATAAAATCCAAGCATCGAATGGACATCACCAACAAAAGCATAGTAGTTCGCGGTGCTTGTATGAGCTAGCATAGCAAACACCGATAATGAAAACAAATGCCAAGGGGTAGAACTTCGCTGCCAAACCCTGCATGTTACCGTTTCGCCACTGCTCTTAGGATAATTTTCCTTTCCTTGCGTTCTTCTCTGCGCAACTCTCAACCAGGGTATGCTCTGTTACTTAACGCGTTTCCTCGCACTCAGTTTACGCATTGGCCTGTTTTGCACGGACGCCCAACACGATGACAGATTCCCTCTCGCAAAATGCAACCGTCGCATAAGTGTGTGGAGGAAACGCATCGTGCCACCACCTTTTTCCTGCTCTCAACGGATCGGCCCCGTTATCGGTTCAATTTGCGACAATTATCTATGCTGCATAGCTTGACAAGAAAATTGTTTCTGCATTCAGGTGAGTTGGAATGAGCGTTTGGTAGCTTTCAACCGCGAAACTGCTTCAAACAACAACAAAAAGTGCCAGACTAATAAGTTCAATGAGCTCGGACGCCCATCATCGCTTTTATCTTCGATCGGTTATGGCGCCATTTTCTGCCGCTCTTCTGCGTTGGTTCCGTTCCGAGGATCCGCATTCTAATGACCGTTGCGTTTGACTAACCCATTGCATCATACTTCGAATGGTGCGTTAGAAGCGGGCATAATCAATAATTGATTTCCTTTTTGTGCAAATTTGATGTACACATACACGCACACGTGACCAGCCCCGCATGCAAAACCCGAGAGAGAGAGAGAGAGTGCAATTGACGCACCCGGTTCGCCGTCTCGAATGCATCGAACGCCCCGACACGACTCACGACCGCCATGGCATTGCAGCCAATCGTTATGCATGCCAATTATCAACCTCACACAAGCGATGCAGGCTCATCTGGGGAGTGCGACTGCACCGGTCTGCACGGTGTTTGTACCATCAGCACAGGCCTTCCCAAAGTCATTGTGACGGTGCCCAAAATGGCGCGGGCTAGAGCATAAAATCAAAGGAAGCCATACCGGAAAACGTGTACTGACCGCTTCCTGGGCGGAAGGCATCACGCAAATCGCATTGCAATGGACCGCTCCGCGCGCAGAATCGAACGATCGTCGAACGACCTGTCCTCACTAGCTACTCCTCTCTAACGAGCTCCGGTGAACGGATCACCATTGTGGACGCGCGTTCAAGGACAAAAAGGACTACAATGAAAATGACATGCAGTTCCCATCGGTGGCCTGGTTCTGGCTGCTGACTGTTGCATCGACCCCATCAGTCCGATGACGCGGCGCGTTTTGCCGCGAGCCCTGCAACATATTATGTCCTGTTCGCGATCATTCGCTGCGCCAAAGCACAGCCGACAAAAGTAGCACACATTTAGCCGTGAAGCCAAAGTCAAGAAAGAAATACATAGTTTGCACAGGCGCAACCGCTCTGCCACAAGCGGGCTAGTATCCAGTGCACCATTGCATCTGCGCCATTTCTTGCGCCTCCGCTTCGAAGGCGTGTTGTGTCTGTCGTCTTCTCGTTTCGTGAATAAATTATAATTATGCACTTACATCCATTGTGTGAGAATTTCAATTACGCTTAAATTGTTTTCAATGGCACATCGGAGCGAGGGAAACTATCGTCGAACACGGCGTATATGTTCTTCCTTTCCTTCTTTTTACTTTTCTTCTCAGTTTTCCCAACCAGCCACACCGACAAGCTCCTTCCACGCATCAAGCAACGGGTTGATCAGTCAGGATTTTGGTTTTAATCACGCATTCACTACGGGATGGCGGCCGGAAGTACTTTTCTCTCCCGATTGCCTCCTCGACCACATTAGCATGGATTTTTCGATCCGCGTCCGGATCGTTCTAGCCAAACCACACATCGATCGACGTTGCCCGGCATTCATTTGCTTGATTAGTATGGTAATGCTGCGCTCCACTGCTCAACCTAATAGTTCGCCTCCACGTCCAAAACCTGCAGCTGTAGCTGTCTGTTCGCTCGATCAGACTGCTTCCATGGCTCTGTACGATCGAGCACCAATCGGTTACCCCGCCCGACGGGCGCAGATCGGATATAGGAAATTATGGACCTTCTGAGCTTTTCTCCTCAACGGACGGACTCCCGGACGATTCTCATAATCACCGATCGGTGCCTGCCCGCCTCCACCGAAGCCACATAAAAACGCTCTCATTTTTAAGAACCTATGCGCTGGGTGAAGAATATCGCTAATCATCGCTGTGCAGCGATTGTGAGCGGACTCTGCAAACCACAGCAGAAAACAAGCATGCCCGTCCGTGTGGATAAGAGCCGACTGCCGAGCGTTTTCTTACCACTTCGCTCGAAAGCTCTTCACCTTCAATGCCAAACGGTCTTGACCACGGTTACGGCTTCTTGTGGTATTTAATCATCCTATAGCTGTTTGTTTTCGAACGCTCCGAGAGCACAGTTGGAAATGAAAACATATCAATCTTCCAATAGTTTTATTTACCAACACCATACGAAAGATACGCCGGAATGCTCATTTCATTACGATCATTTGCGTTCCCAGGTGCCTTTTTGGGTGAGCCCGCCTAGCGCCTAGCTGCCCGGCCGTCGAATGCCGCCCGATTCTGTCGTTTCATTCACGGAGCTGTGTACGTGACGCAACGTTCAAAGAGACTACCGCACCGTCTGCCATACAGGGTGCAGTGCAGCAACTACTGCCGCAACTACTCAGTGATGTCATTCCAGTGTCTGTCGCTTATGGAGAATTGAGCGATATTTTCATGTGTCCCCTCCATACCAGCAGAAACCGACGGTCGAGCGTAGTTATCCAGTGCTCGATACGTCCGTATTGGCACCAAATCTCTCAGTAAACGGGACGGTACATTTAGCTTCTGCCACAACGATTGTCTCTTAAAAATTGTTTTGCAGAACGTAAATGCACTTCTGACTGCACCGTCAACTGGCCATGCTATACATTGCTATTAGCCACGTGTTTACGCACAGCGTATATATACCACACGGGCGAACATTTCCATCGAACGTGTCATCGAACGATCATCTGGCGATCTGGCGCCATCGCTTTGGGGCGAGTTCAGCTACTGCAGCATTCGTTGAGCGATCTATCTACAATGCGCCGCTCACCGACATGACCCTGCGCCAAAACAAGAATAGCGGTCTCAATATATCGTTGCGTGGGCCGAGGCGCTTGTTAATGTCGTTAGCTCCATTGCACTAAACGCAACACATGAAGCAACTGCAACGTTGTTGAGTGTGCAGGAGAAAACCAGTACAATCAACGGCTACACGAGCCACAGTAAGAACGAATGGTTGAGCAATCGATTCGCGCAAAGTTCTACTGATTCACGGCGCTAGGTCCAAAGTGGATTCGTACAAATACACACATGCTGCATTACGAATATGTTCACCATCAAAAACTTTCTAATTGAAACGAGCATCTTGTTTGAATATTCATTGTAGTAGTATATACTGAAGATAGATACTCATAGGACAAAGAAACCTTTAGTCAGAATTTATTCGAACAATGAGAGAGAGGTAGCTCAATTTTCTTACTATTGTTTCGGAAAAGCAACTTCCCCCGAATGGGCTTCCTTCGGTCGCAGGGGCGATGGCGGATTGTCGAATCAAAACATGCTATCTGGGACCATCCGTCGCCCGCCGCCCGATAACATTTGGTCGATTTCAATTTAAAACGATCGTGGCGAGTTTATTAGTATCAATTGGCGGTGATTACTACAGCGCACGCTTTTTTATGCTTCAGCAGAGGAACTGCACGCGCTGCGAGCATTTCGTCGACGGATGGTTCAGTCTTTTACCCGACACCACGGTTATCTGATGTCAGCCGGTCGCATCGCAAATCGGATATCGCAAGCAGCAATCCCATCAGAGGTAAAGAGCCGTCCCTCGGCTAAGCACGCGTTTGTACGGAATGCAAGGCAATATCATAACAACGGCAAACGTCAAACACTAGTTGACGTGTGATAAAAACCATCCGACACATACTTGCTGCGTATTGCGCATGAACCGTTTCCCACTGGTGCTTGTGCAAAGTTGACCGAAACCACGACCATTGATTTACCCACGTTTGACATTGCAGTAAATTGGTGCGGTCACGTTGAACAGATCACAGTGCAAAACAATACCATTCTTACGCTGGTGTTGTTGCGTTTCTAACAGCTTCTACAAACAATATTCTAGCCAACTATCCTTCGATTTCTTCAAAACTACTGGACAAAGAACCGGTCATCTGCTGCACTGGGCTTCCAACCGAAATGGTGAATTTGTGATACTTGCTCACGAGGGTTTGGCCTGCTAAGGTTTAACACATTTCCTGCCAAGGTTGTGCTTTTATCGAGGTATTTTTGCCCTAGATCCAACCCGTCCGTGCGTGGGGTGGAAAATCTGAACGTAAGACTGAATTCTATTCGTTAAGGCAACTGGCTCGACCCTTAAATTTCGTCGATTTTCTCCATTGCAGCGTAAGTGCAGCTAGTCAGCAGTGCGTATCCCGCCGGACTCGGTCTGATACGTTGCCATGGCAACGATGCTGAAAGCTTTCGGTCGCTTCTTTACGAAGCATCCTTTGGCGGGAAATGGACTCGTGTACGGTACACTGTATGTCGGTGCAGAATTTTCGCAACAAACAATTACGCGAAAATTCTTGGTAGGTATTAAAAACATTAACTATTGGTTAGCAGTCATAAGCAATCATCTTTCTGCTGTATACTCCTTTCAGACCGACCCTCCCCAGGCTATCGATCAACCCACTCTGGCACGATACGCCGTCATGGGCACGTTCATCTATTCGCCAATACTCTACAACTGGTGAGCATTCTTGACCGTACGAACCACTCTCCCGAATGGTTCCATAACTACATGGAAAGTGACAGAACAAATGCACTTCTTAATCAAGCTTTTCTTTTCTAATCACATGTCCAATAAAACAAACAACTCTTCGTTTCCTTTTTCATTTCCACACATCTGTTTTTCTTCAGTTCCAACATCATTCAACCTGCATGCATGTCCACCGATCATTACGTGCCGCCACTGACTAATCAATTGGTACGAAACGAACAAAAGATTTCGAATGCAAACCATCGACACACGCAATCACGTTTTCATTAAGCCATCGCTTGTCAATCATTTCCGCACAAACGAGGATCAAGGATATCGCAGAACTTTACCCGACGAAGGTAATTTATTAACTGAAGAAAATGTTAACTTTAGCCCTAAAGGTTGTGTGTGTTGCCACGGATGTCCAGGATACTAGGGGGATGCTAAGAATTTGCGCATTGAACAATTGAGCCGCTTTCATTAGGTCCTATCTATTTTCAGGTACAAATGGTTGGATAAAACCTTCCCCGGCACTGCCAAACGAATCATCGTGAAGAAACTACTGCTGGATCAGTTTGTGTTAACTCCACCACTGCTAGTTATATTCTTTACCGGTTTGTGCAACATCTTGCTCCTAAGTGTTGCAACATCTGAACATTGTAGTTTTCCTCATTTTTCCCCTTTCAGGAATGTCCCTAATGGAACAACAATCGTCAATCACCGAAGAGTGCCGTCAAAAGTTTGTGCCCACTTTCGCGCGATCTTGCCTGTTCTGGATTCCTGCGCAAACACTCAACTTTGTCCTCGTGCCTCCAAAGTTTCGAGTCGTCTATGTCGGTTCCTGTGCCTTTGCCTGGGTGAACATTTTGTGCTGGGTTAAACGCCAGAAAATGTTAGGCTCGAACTAGCCAGTTCTGCCAGTTCTTGTCACTACGTTACTCTAGCATCTTATAACGATTACGAGCTCATTGTTAAAAGCAAGACACAGCGTTAGAATGTTGGCGCTTAGCTAGGAAAACCAAAGTCAGACACGTTTCAGTCAATCAATCTCGTAGAATACGGCCACACAGGGCATGCATTTTATGCTGTTAAAATAATAACATAAGTTACCGCGTAAACGATGGAACTATATTCATGGCCGTTCTTTTTTCAATTAGATACAATAAAGTCATCGACAGATCAAGTAATTGCCGGCATGAATTACAAACCTAACAGGCAAATGGTTCGAGTTCGAGTCCGTTTCCGAGCTACCGGAGAAACATTATTCGTATTGGTTTAACCGGCTCAAAATCTTAAGCCAACGTTCGTTCTACATCAACTAGCATATTGTAAATAATGAATCCGACGTGCTAGTCAGTTCTGTCCATTTTCTCAGCAGTGTTGCTCCTTTTCCCACTTTCTTGTTCTGGAAGCCACACACGCCAGGCCTGACCACGTAAGTGGGAACGGCACACTAATATTAGCCACGATTTATAAAAATATTTCACACCATTCTTCTGCGCTCACCGTCCACCTTCTCGATGCTATTCACCCACCATGCTCGGTAAATTAATACAATTCCAGCACAGACCATAGTGCGCGTGGAACGGTTTGCTGGGCTGTCTTAATGCCACACGGCTGCCCTGAGGTATGCACGTGAGAAGCGAAGAACCTTACGGTAATGCAGCCGAGAGCTGGACTTCGACAACGCATTTCGCTGTTGTATACAAAACTGAAAAATTGATTATAAACAAATGATTTTACTCGATCGTATTTCGCTCTCATCACCTTTCACACACGAGAGCGAGTTGATACGGCCGTGTAGAATGCGCACAAGAAATTCCATCCTTATGTGCACAATGTCGAATAATACCAACGAAGCTTATCCTTGCGAATTACGATCGGTTTCCACATTCTTCGAGTTTAGTCGAGTGTCCAACTAAAAAAGTGATAGAGATACAATACTTTTACACCACTTTTCCGGCTGCGTTTTGTGTGCTCATGGATGTACCCGGTCAGCATCTCGCCTCAGTGAGTAGTACTTCCACACCCGCTACCCTGCTTTTCCGCCCGTCCAGTCAGACGTATATTGTGTATAATAAAAAATTTAGAATAACAAAAACAACACAGCTTCCAGTCGAGCTCGATCGCTTAGAAAATCCCACTACACCAACAAATACGATCGTCTAGCTCGATCAACAAAGCAGCAGAGTCCCGGGAAGGCGTACGAATGAGATGAACCTATGCACAGGCTCGACGGTGAGCAGTGCGTAAACCCAGAGATGTACGATTTATTTAACGATCGAGCGGACGATGGACGCGTGTATTTAGCGCCTCGACCCCGCGTGCCCTTACGTACCCACCTTAATTCACGCACACGCATGGTTTATGTACAGAGAGAGAGAAAGGTAGTTTGTCGTAAAACGCGCCGCATGGCACAGTTACCCCCCCCCCCCCCCCCCCACAAGAGACCCCACGCATTTTCCGCTGACCAATCGCAACATTATTATGGGCGAAAATAAATTCCCACCCTCACCCGAACGCCATTTCCCGCCATACCACAGCTCAAGAAAACGTGCTACAATCCATTGAAAATGTTTGGTTAAACAACGTAATAGTAGTGCGACTCAAGGGAAGGAAATGTACATATTTTCGTTTTTACGCCTTCATTCCGAAGCAGCACGGTGGCTTGATGATGTTATAGTGTGGTTTGGACCGTATTTCGTCAACCGGCTCAATAAAAATCAACCACGTAAGCTTCGAACACGTGTCAGGTTAAGGATACAGATCGATGAACTGAAAACAAACTAATTTTTCGACAAACTGCAACACGTGTTCTATATATGTTCCACCGTTTCTTCTACTATCACCTTGTCCCTGGGGCACCATCTTAGCCCATCCAGCAATCGTAACATTTCAGGGCTGCCCCCAAGAATAGAGGTACAGCAAAAAGGCGTCGTAACGTGGAATGGTGCATAATACCGTTGCGCCGCGTGCCAGTAAAGCGGCCGCCTGGTCATTCTTACCAACGCAAAATGCTGCCCAGGTTCAGGTGGTGTGCTTATAACAGATCAATGCACAATTCACTAATTGTTACAACTAACGGCTTGCTCCATTACCATTGTCTTTAATGAAAATGCAAAAATGTGCTGCTCTGGTCTGATTCTATTTTGTAATTCGTTTCGTACAAATCTAACACTGACCCCATCATAAAATAACCGCAATGGATGTTCTACCTTAACCTTTTTGCGCAATGGTGTTGCATCTGCAGTACTTTGTAGTGAAATAAAAAAGGTAAACACTCGCTAGCTATCGGCAATTCAACCTTAGGTCAACAACTCACTGAGAGATAATTGATTTTTCAGAGCTTATCGGTATGCAAAAAACAAGCCTATGCCTAAAGCATTGTCTAGCATTTAAAGCATAACGTATGGACATTATATTGTCTTCGGTCGTTTTTACTGCTAGTACGCCGTTGCTTCTTTCTAAGTTCGTTCACTCTATCTTTCCCGCACATAAAAATTTTTACTAACAAATTCTACCGGATCATGCCCAGTAATGGTTTCTTTGTGGACTTTGTTGTCGCCATACTCGCAGAATTGATAAGGATTCCTGCCAGGGACCGCTCCACTCCTGTGTTGTCTAGCCCACCATACATGTCCCCAGTTATGCGTCTCAGAGAAAAACATGCTCAACACGACCTAATGCTTTTGCAATAACAGCTAGCACAACATGCAGCCGGAACCGCAATAATTTAATATACATCTTTGCGAGCTTCGTCCGCGACCCCTAAAGACCATGCCCGACTGACAGCTACCGCCCCGAACGTACGGACGGTAGAAAGGTAGAAAGCTATAAAAAGCCGCCAACAACATTTCATTCAAATTACTTGGTCCGCAGCGGATCCCCTGATAACAACGACATATCACCGTGCTGGAGCCAAGGCGGAAGCATCCTTACACATTACACCCCACCCTGTTTTGTGTTGTTAGTGTTCGGAACTGTAAAAATCAACAGCTGATTGCTAGAACGGTGCTACCACAACTGACCTTTACTTAGTGATTCTCCCATTTTTCGTTATTTGGCGTGACGTTCAGTCGCGTTCCATCGCTACTTGAGTGAAGTGTAAACCGATCCAGTTCCCATCGTGTCTGCGTTGTTTCCACCAGTGTACCGAGATGGCACACGAAGAGACCACCACTTTCTTCGATTGGGCTTCAAGCCAGGGTGTTTCCTTTTGGGAAGTCATGGCTCGCAACTTTACACAACATGGTCCCGTCGGCCCGATGCAAACACCCGGCAGTGTACTGCTGTCAGCAGACGAAAACCGTCTCGATATACTCATATCGCCCACACAGTTTGGATTACTCTCTGGATTGGTATTGTTCCTATTTCTGAGGCACAAAATAACGCGATGGAGAGAGGAGCACAGCCACCTGAAAGTGACCAACAACGATGACGTACGCCGTGCAGTCTTTACATTCCTAACGTTTCTTGAGTTCTTAGCGATTTCACCGCTTTTGCTCACTATTCTACTCGTCTTCCAAGTTTACCGCATTGCAATACAGACAGTATTGCGACACCGCCATGGGAAACATTTCAAAGGTTTGCTGGATGGTGCAGACGTAGTTTGGGCAATTGAGGATCAAAACTCCCGTGGCATGATTAACATTATGGCCAATGTAGAGGAGCCCTTTACGGACTGGGCATCAGTTGACGGTTCCACGAGTGCAGGCATTCTGTTGACTTTGCGCAAACGTATATCCGCGCGGCTGATGCGCAACTATCAACCACATCCAAAAATGTTCTGGAAGCGCAGCGTCGAGCTCGGCTACTACTTTTGGTCCGACCAATCCGAACTTACCGTAGAGGACTACATTCGCTACATGGACACTGTTCCCCTCCAAGCGGGGCTACACTTCATCGAAGAACACCAATTACGAACTTTGCTCAGCAAAATTAACAATCGGCAGCTTCCGGCAAACCATTCCGCCTCGTGGGAAGTTCTCGTTGGCAAGCAACCTTTGTTTGATGAGAAACGAAACATGCTTAAGTATCCTGTACGTATGATAATCCCGCAAAACTACTTACCAGTAGCATCGACCAGTGGGAGCTCTGTAACGTTCCGATTTTCGCCATTTTCCGCTAGATCCTGTTTCGTGTTCATCACTCACTAGGAGATGGGGTGGCCTTGATGCGTTTGCTGCTGGAAGCGATTGTCGATAAGGAGGTACCATCACGCTGGAAGCATCTGTCTAAGCTGAAGGTCATGAACATCAACTACATTTTAAAGCAGCAAAAAGCTGCAAACCATCACCGGTTAGCTGTGGGGGACACATTCTTCCAGCGTGTGCGGAAAATTCTTCCCTCTGCGTCAGAGCTGGCAGCGCAGAGGGACAAGCTTGTCCGAATAATCTGGACAATTTACACGGCTCCTGCTTTCTTCCATGATGTATCGCGCCGTCAGGCAGACAACAATTGTATACATGCATCACAGATGGCCAATGACAAGGTTGTAAGCTGGATACACGAAGATCACAACAGTGGCACAAGCTGGGTTGAGATTATCAAACGCACCAAGCGACTCATCCCAGGGACTAGGTTCTCGGACGTTTTTCTCACTGCTCTGTCGTCCAGCTTGGAAGCTTACTTCAACAAGCAAACAAGTACACCTCCGAAAAATCTCACCGTTGTGCTTCCAGCAAGAATAGAAAAAGAAAGTACGTTGCTGCATATAACACGTATTTGCCTGTTTCGTTTTACCATTACATTTCCATTTGCAGCACCGCACTTAAGGCTACACAATCGTTTTTCGGTAGCGCTTCAGACGCTGCCGATAGCTCCCCGTATACAGATGAACGATTCAAACAGACATTATGCTTTTTCCAAACGTATTCGAGCGGTTAAAAGATATTCGGACAGCTTACGCTCTTCATCCGACTATTTGGTAAGTAGCATCACGCGATGAATAGTTTTCGTTAATGGGGGGCCACCGATACACTGCTGTTTTTATCTCATTCTCAGATCAATTATTGGATCATGTCAAAAATGACATGTCTTTTTCCGGAAGCTATACTGCGAAAAATTCTGAAAAGCGCACACAGCACACTGGCGATCTCGAACCTTCCAGGACCCCAGCAGTTGCCTCGCATTCAGGGCAGAGAACTGAAAAACCTCAGTTTTTTCATTCCCAACCTTGGCACCACCGCCGTTGGAATTACGCTTCTTACGTACGGTGGTAAACTCCAGCTTGGAATACTAGCTGATCGTGCAGTTATTCGTACTGAGGACGAAGCCCACAGCATTCTCATGGGAACAATCGAAGAGATCGAGCGAATGAGTCAGTTACTGGAGGAAATGTAATTGCCTACATTACGTGGTTTACACATTATGCCTGATTTACTGGTATAAGCAATAAATAACTTTACATTTGCAGAAAAGCAAAAGCAAATTAGCTGCCTTTCTTCTTAGATCTACCACTAGACCACTCATTAATGATTAGTAATGACTAATTTGCTAGGCAGTTGTGTTGTTACATTTCTTTCTTATCATAAATTACCCTGTTATGTTATATCAAATAATGTGACGCTATATTTTCATAGTTTCCGCAGTTGGATTAAACAAAACAATTGCTTGCAGCGTCGTATATGCGTTACGCCACAATCTATTGCCACTACCCCCACTTGTCGAAAAAACGGTACAACCGCTTTACGACAAGCTATTTTTTCGGCTATTTTTTTTTTTTCTTCTTTACAAACTACTCTCAATTACACATATCAGACTATCCATTGGCATAATGATTAGCATACCACTTATAACCAATCTGGTTGACTTACTTTCGTTTAAAGCACTTTTCAAACATGTGTGACTAAAAGGATAAAGAGACCACTCTTAAAAGAGATAACAAACAGAGGCAAGATGTAATTTTTTTTAAACATACCTGGATAGCTGAGAGTAGTCTGAGCTGTGCGAGGGAATACATATCTGGTATTACCGCTCTGCGTGACATATGTGATGTGTTTTTCTAAGGAGCATATTACGATAACGCTTCATCATTCCCAGTAACATCAATTGAATGAGGAAACCGATCGAAACATGCTCCAGCGATTCCTGTTAACTAATTGATTGTTAATTACAACACTCTTAAGCCAATCGGTTGAACGGATTCCACATGTCCTACGTTAAACATTAATAAATGATCATGATGCATGATAAAACGTTTGAATACATTTCTTTGATAGGAACTACACAGTAAGATCTAGACCGGGCGTCGGTTGAACTTTTTCGAAACAAAACATATAGCCAAAATAACTAACGACAAAAACCAACAGAAAGAAATATATCGAGAACACAGGAGATGAACAATGATTCCAGCAGTTTTCCCCGATATGATCTACTCGACCTCAAGCAACCACATGTGTCGTATGCCTCATTGCGGAGCACGCCGCCCCTATCGCAAACGTCTTTCTAAATCCTCGAGTAAACGACGGCTTTGCGCCATGGGACAGTCACTGATCACTAGAGTTTGGTATTCGTTTAAACGCTTAAAATACAACGGGGTAGGTAAGCGGAGGAGGTAATTTACAGACTTTTAGTAATGTTGTTAAATATTCTTTTCCCCCACCAGGTTTCTAGGTCGAATGGCTTGAAATCGACTAGCAGCGGATTGGGTGGTTCGTTGTAATACACTGTCGATGTGCTTGATGCTGCAGAAGATACGGACGATGTACTGCTGTTGGATGATAACGAACAATGCGATCCTAAAAAGGTACACAAACGTTAAAATAGGAATAAAAATCACAAATGGTGAGAGCTAGCCTTACCCGTACTGTCAGGCGATCCAGGTACATCGTAAGGATTAGCAGCGACTACCATATTCCATGCTGTAAGCAAACCAATGTTTTTCTTAGTATATCTTAAACAAACTGTTCCACAAACAGGACCCGTCCTACCAACCAAAAAGGTTGTTGAGTAGCTATGTTACAAATATTGTCCATGAAATTTGAAAAGTGCACCGTAAGCCAAGCATATGTTTAATGTGCTGGTTGGCAGGAGGCTTTGAGTCGATCAATGAATGCTGGGTTGGTTGGCTGCATACTATTAAATACGTACAGTCATTGATGTATTTGATGAGCTCTTCGTGCTGCGGGCTGGCTTTCTGTTCATACGATTGCTGTTGTTGTTGCTGTTGCGCTTTCAGATATTGCACTGCAGCAGATTTTGTGGACGCTTGGAATACAGGTCGAGGTACACTGCAACAGAAAAGAAAACAGATATGTAAGACAAATAGTATGACCACAGTGTTTGAACAGATCCATACTCGCACAAAGTAACTTTAAATATTTATTTCACAAGATCTGTACCCTCCCTTTGGCAGATTATGGCCATTTTCAGAGAGAGAGAGAGAGAGAGAGAGAGAGAGAGACTAAAAGGGTGGAATACGAGATTTTTTTTTGTGATGGTAAAAGCACATAACACAAGCACATAATAAAAGCCTTTCCTTATATTGGCTCATTTGTCTTCCGTGTTTGTGTATCTCTGATTTTCACAGGTCTGTTTTATGCATTCAGCATCAGTCTGTTTTATGAAGATAACACAATGCTATTTGTTCATCCCGAAATCAGGGTACCGATCCCGTCGCCAACGAGGTACGAATGCTTGAAACATATGAACGTGAATGATAGGGAGGAAAGATAAGCGGATAACGTTTGTATTTAGACTATATACAACGCCACAATTAAGGCTGAGAATGCATGTGAACAATCTTCACTGTAAAGGTCAATGGTGCAATGTATCTACCATTTTCGTTTATTAAGTCCCAAAAGGTTCACCATACAACGGCAACAAGCAGCAGTTCTCTTATGATCAATGTTGATGGAACACTGCCTCACGAAGCCACATTTTGTTTACACATACTTTGTGTTTCGCGATGTAAAAATACCTTGGATGCAATCCAATGCAACTTTGAACTTCACTCACTTGCTGCGAAACATGATGATCATCATCAACCAGCCCTCCACTAGAGGAAACAAGGCAATTGACGATCATGATAATTGTAATAGTCTTTACATACACACATCGTTCATCAAAATGGGCCACGTTCGGGAGCCTTGTCAAACAAATCAATGAACAGATTTCACTCCATTTTACCACAAACGCCTTATCACTTGCTTATGCTTTCAGCACCATAAACAACCTCTTAAGATGTTGCCGTTAGCAACTGCAAACGAATCAGCAAATTGATTTACAATGGATGCTGGGTCCTTACCAAAGCGGAAGATATATTTGAACATATGAATCCCAAACGAATCCGTCCCGGGACTGGCGTGGTAAAAATAATCCTGTCAATCATTTTCCATGCTGCTTTTAACTGCTTTGCAGAAGGAATGTTATGTAAAAACTGTTCTCTTAGCGTATAACCACGTGACAGCCATACGGATGCCGGTCGTGCAACTTGGCAGGGGATGTTGAGCATTTTTCAACCTAGCATACATTCTTCCTATTGATTTTTCATGCTCGAGCAAACGATTGTGAGTAGCCGTTGCAGCAACAATCGAACCTGAATTAAAGAAAAAAAAACTTGACCTAGCATGGAAACCACGTGTAGCATTTGTTTCGCCTGTACGGTTAATAACCGAATTGAAACGCTAGTTCACCGAACATGTGAATTAAATTAGCACCTCGCCACCGTTCCAGAAAGAACCGAATCTGAGACACTTACTGCCACGGAGTACATGGTCCATGTCGGTTCATTACATAATTCCGCACAGAGAGCACCATCAGAATGTTCCTTAAAAGACAGTTCTTAGTTCCAATGCATTTGCCCACTGTCGTCCTCTTCCTTCCATCAACCGTTCCACACAGCACGGCCCACGGTTCGAGAGTTGTTATGTAAACTTCTGCGAATCTTACACTCACCTGAATTCACTCGCTATATCACATTCCTTTCGGCCCAAATCGCGAAACAATTCATATTTTTCGTAGTTTTGTGGTATTCCTGCGGTCACAAATGAGAAAGCACATCAAAATAATTCTACTTTTTGCTAAAATCACGTTTCCGTTGCTTTTAGGCACCGATTCTATTGCACAACATTGCCTCAGCTGCAAAATCGCTGTTTAATTTACACACGTGTTCTTCCTACGCTTACCTCGTCTTGTTTTTGCCACCAATTTACTAGGTCCCTTTGATACCGTATACATGTTTTGTGCCGTTCACGTTTATCACAAATAAACTTTTGCTAACAATTTCAATTCAAACAAAAATCCCTCCACGAAAACAACCCACTTCGACCGCATCGACCGAACCTGCCCAAGTGACAATTTCATTTGGAAGATTCTGTCCGTGCACTGCCAAGGCAACCAGGGACCCAAATAACAACCCAGCTGCTTCACACATTCGCTCACGATAACACAAGATGAGGAAATAATAATAAGTTTAATCATTCATTTATTCGTTAACAGTGCTAAGCTTCATTTATTTTTAGCATTTTTTTCTTTTAGACTTCCTAATCCTATCGAGATTCATTATTACACTAGAAATGGGACTGGTTAGATTCGTAAACTTTTTCTTTGATTTATTGGATGTCTATTGTAGATGCGTTCATATTTCTTCATGACTTCAGGGGATAGCTGCACTGGGGCTTTCGGGATACGTATACAATCGAACTGACTAATCAAATTGTTATCTATTTCGTAGCTTTTTCTTATTTCGTTCGCTGATCTATGAAACTCCATTTGATCAGTTTCTAGTTCGACAATACTAGAGCAATTACTTGGTTCTAACGTGTGTGCGTTACGCGGTCCACTGCCCAAAACTGGAGTTGATGTAATAAATCTATTTTCAGTTTCACCTCTCCGAGTTTGCGGTGCACTTGATTCATTTAAATATCCATTCTCGTGCTCTACCAGCTCTTGTACGATGCGATGCGATGCTTGACCATTCTCCGTGTGGCGCTCATGCAAGGATTCCATAGTTTGCCGTAAAGTCCAAGCAATTTTAATCACTATAGTCACAACGATTGCGCTTATCCATTCCACCAATTCCATACTTTGCTCGATGCGTGCGTTCCCGCTTGGTTTGTTTTATCTACTGGAGAAACATATCGCGTTTCGTTTTAAAATGACCTCAACAACAACAAATCCGGAATTGATTATAACAGCAATAGTTACCTGCTTCATAGACAATGTATGCGATGCGCATCTTAGGGTAACATTTTGAATGCCTTATATTTTCGAAACTCACTGCTGCAAGATATCCAAAATCTTTTCATGTACCTCTCGAGCGATTACAGTATACCTGCGAAACATTATGCTCGTTATAACAGTCCAACCAAAAAAACTTTTAATGTTTTACAGGTAGGCCTTATTTTAACGACATGACATTTCATGTGTTTTTACCCGCCAAATAACAATAAAGATGCAGATGCCGTTGGGTTTTTCAAGCGTGGGGCAAATCAGTTGAAGCGTGAAAGCAAAATCAGGGGAGAAGAAATTTTGACAGCACAATTCCGGAATTATTCCAACCAAAATTACTTTAGGGCTCAATAGCTAATGGTTAAATAATCAATGGTTAAGCAAGAACGCTTTATTTTGCTACGTGGGACCGTTGGTTGAAATGAATTTTGACCATTGATTTATTCCACTGTGACCGTCAAGTGTCAAACCAGGTTGTTTAGATTATGCCGCTAAAAGTGGGCAATACCGAAAACATGGAAAACCAAACAAATTTGACAAAAAAGCCTGAGATATTAACCACCACTGTTACAGACCCGTTCAGCAATCAAGAATATCTCCAAAGAAAGCTGTATTTTTTACTGGAACATCTTAAGAAAATGCACAGCGATCTCCCAGAGTAAGTAAATGGCTTCTCCGTAGTGTTGACGCTGCTGCAATGTCTTCATAAGCATTTCATTGCTAGACAATATCAGATGAGAATATCTTACGACCTATTAGCCGGCCTTGCCAACTCCTTGCTAAACGATACGATCTTTGAAATCGTCAAAGGGTTGATGGAGATTCAGCACGTGACTGAGGCACATTTGATGCAAGTTCGAGAGAAGGTTGAGAATGACCATCAGCGTAGGTTGAGGTGGAACGGTACCGGTGCAGGTTCCATTTTAATAATATCGATCTTTTTCTTTATTTATTTCAGTGGAGGTGAAACAATGGGAGTCGAAAATACAGGATCCCGAAGAGCTGGAACACATTATTGCACTGATGAAAATTAAACATGGAAAGAATATGAAAGATACCGACATGAAATTAGTACTCCATCTAGACCAAAAAGTGAAAGATCAGCAATCCACTCTTGAGAAGGCTGGAGTGCCCGGATTCTATGTAACAGACAACCCGAAGGAGATCAATATCCAGATGTATCTATTAGACTTCATTCTTCGGCTTAGTAGACTTAAATTTGAGTCGAACAAATAGCATTCGGAGGAAGGCGAATAATTCATAGCGGTTGCTGAAATCAATTCCATAACAGGTAACAGTTACATTTACCTAACTAACACAATCACCAAGAAATGTGTTGCGTACTTACCACGCGTTAGGCGATGCTGGTGTGCGTGTGTTCTCGATCAAGACCGGTAATTGGTGGTAGTGGACATTAATTATTCATCACACACTGTACAAATTCCACCACTGTTGTATGCGTACGAACGGACACCGGCTAATTTATGCTTAGTTCCGTCACATGTTCCTGGAGGTGTATGAATAAACAAAAATGCGCAATCTGTCAAGCGAATTGCACTTGATAGCCCTCCGTTTTGTGGATGTTTAAATAATTAAGGCGTGATCAAATTGTTTCAGCGATCAGCTGATTCTGTATCGCAATTCTATGCGTTTTCTTTCATACATGACAGACGAATCCTCCGCATAGGTAAACACAGGGTGATTGACCTCCCATCGTAACCTTCTTCAAATCCATTTAAACCAATCAAAAACACCACACTGGCTTTTAAGTGGCCTTCACTTGTTGACCTCGAAAACAAGGTCATACCTCAATGTCGGTGTTAAAGGACACCAGAATAAAGGTCTCGTTTCAGGCTTTCCAAAAAGTCCACTTTCACTCCAGTCCGTCCACTGGAAAGGGGTGAAATTGCGGCTGGAAATAAAATTTGAATGAAATTCGCCTTTAAACTTTACTCGCGTGCCCGTTATCATCATCACGAGCAAGGTATTGCCCCGACAGCGACGGGAAGTCTTGAATCACCGCCAAGCCAAGCGTTGCGTGAAAAGCGGAGTGAGCGCAGCAAGGAAGAGGCACGAGACAAAGACGAACCACGCCGGTAATTGTCCATGCGCACAATCTATTGCTTGCGCTAAGCTATGCCTTGATCTTGAATGGCCACCCTATTATTTGCAAACATTTTTGAAAGATTCTCATGTAAGAATGTCGACATTGTACCATCAATAAGTGATGCGCTAAGGATTAGACCACATGTTCTGTGGGTACAAAGTGGCAGGGTGTTTTCTACGACGCAATAAGAGCAATTTTTGCAAAGGAGCAGTGAATTGGTGAATTTTGATTGGCTTTGATTATCTCAAGAATGGACCCATGTTGCACTCTCCCAGCTAACTCCCAATCCCACCAAACATCAGGTGCTCACCGAAAAACACCAGCATCTTCTTCTTCAAAAAAAAAAAAAAACGCTCGTTTAGTGTTGAACACGATTTTTTGCGCACACTCTTACGACCGCTCCAACACTAATGTAGCCGACGTGCACATCTAGGCGTTGTCTGACAGACACAAAAGCGCACAGCTGGCACCACCCGAGATAACCTTCTCGCCACTTATCGGTCGGGAATTTTGCAAATCATCCTATTTTGCCATCCTAGTTTTGTGACGTTAAATTGTGTAATGAAGTCATGCGATCACTTGGTATCCAAAAGGATTCTGCCGTCAGCTAAGTCTAAGAAGTTAAAAAAAACTTTAATACAGTTTTTTAAAGAGAGAGAGAGGCATAAATCATTGTTAATGTAAACTAATTATACTTCTAAAACTTTATTCATTTGGGTGTTACTATGTTGAACCAGTACTCGATATGTGATTGTACTTGCAGTGTACGATCCGAAAAGCTTTTTTGAATTTGAACGAATTGAAGGCCGGCATGGGTGATATTTGCATACAAAGCACGTGTTGTGAAGACAATGGGTCAAAAATGTAACATAATTTTGCCTCTGATCTATACATTAACTTGGACACATTTTTCTAATCGTGTTTGTCTTGTGTCAACCAATCTCATCAGATGAATGTTGCGAACGTTGAAACTGAGTGAGATTTGATTGAGAAGCATACCATTTCAGCATTTTATTGAATCATCTATTATCTAAACACGTTTGACATCTTAAGCACTTATTATCTTATTACTACGGGCTGCGCCAGTACGCAGCAGCCACCAACACGTTTTCTTATTATCAGCACAACTAAAACTAACATCACGTATCAAGTCGCCTCGCATCGATTCATCTAATCTCTTCACGATCCAATTTTTAAACGTAAGAAAGACAACGCTTTATGAAACCGTTATCAGCGATCACCCATCAGGCGAGAAATCAGGACGATCTTTCCCTCTTGCCGAGAATGAATACTATACATTGTTTCACCCCAGCTAGCCCGAAATGCTTCAGCAGAAAATGCCACCACCTTCGTTCTCTATGACGTATTGCCGAACGTACTGCACCTGATCCTTGCTCAATCCCAGTAGATCGGCCTCCTCTTCGAACTGCTTTAATCCGGACACACCAATGAGATATCCGTTCAGACGAGCAGCTACATGTGAGGTGTGCAGCAATTCCGGCGTCAATCCGATGCCCTTCGCCAGATCGCTATGACCCTGAAGGCGATACTTTTGGTGGTAACTAGACGAAGAACACAAAAAAGGATCATCAAACATAAATATCTTTTTAAGGCAGTGAGAGCAAATCTATGGACATTGGAGGCACAGGCAGGCGATAGCGCGTTAACATTTCTTCTAATACATGCCAAGAAAAGTGCATCTACCATCTGTAGTGGTGATAGTTTCGCGCATTGATTGCCGAACGCAACTTGCTCAATGTTGATGCACGCTTTCGCACCGTCCTCGTAGAAGCCGAGCTGACACTGAACTTGCGAGCCGCGAGTGTGCGACCGTGAAAGTGTAATGGCCGTTTTGTGACCCACATAAAATACTCACTTTTCGGCAGGATAGAAGGGGCCTGCTGGGGCAATTTCGGTGATGATCTGCTCCGGTGATCGCTTAATCTGTTCCTGCTCCCGGCTTGCAGCGGCGATCTGGCGTTGCTCCTCGCTGTGATAAAGTATGAGCGACATGTACTGGCGCTTCATGCGAGTTGTCAAACCGTACTCGTGATTGTTCCAAAACAAATCCAGCAGATCAATGTAGCTGATCTTCGCCGGATCAAAATCAATCTCGATGACTTCCGTGTGATCACCCCTGTTAAGAGTACGCACAACATACCCATTAAAACCATTGAAGAGGGCACAATTGAAGAACATTATTGCACAGATTGTACCTACATTTTCTTGTAGGTAGGACACTCGGCAGTGCCCCCCGCATAACCGACTCGTGTACGCAGAACACCTTTAGTGGCTCCGAAGAGCGAGTCACATCCCCAAAAGCAACCCATGCCGAAGGTAGCCTTCTCAAAAGGCGTGTCTACCTGGTGCAAGGGTTGCTGCGGAATGTGCTCCAGCCGCTCTGCTGGACCGGTTGCGTGTTCCTGCAGGAGAATAACCATCGCACAAACAGAGGAATTACTATTGCACTTTCGGAATGTCTGCAGGGTTTAGCTTAATCCTACTTACCGTAGCTACCATGTTGAATATGTTAGGAAAGAAGATGAGCCAGAGCAGATGATCTGGTCGAGTGCTGTACGGTCGCTTGGTTCAAGCAGTGAAATGTTTATGATGCCACTTGCTCTCGCGAGCGCGATTTATATACGTCTCGTCTGGCTCCGTCTTGTGCTAAAACAAACCGGTCCACTTGCAATACTCACACAACATATTGCTTAGCGTCGTGATAAGGGCGCCCTGTCGTTACACGATGTTGTCTTATTATAGCAGCATGAATATACTTGTTCGGATGTGTGCGTACTGCTTTAATGCTGTTGTAGGTTCGCATAAACGAGAGGGTCACAACTGTAGCCCAATTAAACAAAAAACTAAACTAAAATGTATCATTCAAAGTCTGAACCACAAGATTCAATGTGTAGCATCTTCAATGATCTATTAGCTTTTAACACATAGCTCTGCTTAACACGATATTATTCTGGCAAACAGACTATTCCCATGCCACCCGAAAATTATGTGTATAATACACAGTGTGTATTGCACACACACAATCAATCGCAAAAACAGTATACTCTATCTCAAATGATGTCACATCGTTCGTATCATCGTAACGCTAAACAATATATTGTGTGAGTATTGCAAGTGGACCGGTTTGTTTTAGCACAAGACGGAGCCAGACGAGACGTATATAAATCGCGCTCGCGAGAGCAAGTGGCATCATAAACATTTCACTGCTTGAACCAAGCGACCGTACAGCACTCGACCAGATCATCTGCTCTGGCTCATCTTCTTTCCTAACATATTCAACATGGTAGCTACGGTAAGTAGGATTAAGCTAAACCCTGCAGACATTCCGAAAGTGCAATAGTAATTCCTCTGTTTGTGCGATGGTTATTCTCCTGCAGGAACACGCAACCGGTCCAGCAGAGCGGCTGGAGCACATTCCGCAGCAACCCTTGCACCAGGTAGACACGCCTTTTGAGAAGGCTACCTTCGGCATGGGTTGCTTTTGGGGATGTGACTCGCTCTTCGGAGCCACTAAAGGTGTTCTGCGTACACGAGTCGGTTATGCGGGGGGCACTGCCGAGTGTCCTACCTACAAGAAAATGTAGGTACAATCTGTGCAATAATGTTCTTCAATTGTGCCCTCTTCAATGGTTTTAATGGGTATGTTGTGCGTACTCTTAACAGGGGTGATCACACGGAAGTCATCGAGATTGATTTTGATCCGGCGAAGATCAGCTACATTGATCTGCTGGATTTGTTTTGGAACAATCACGAGTACGGTTTGACAACTCGCATGAAGCGCCAGTACATGTCGCTCATACTTTATCACAGCGAGGAGCAACGCCAGATCGCCGCTGCAAGCCGGGAGCAGGAACAGATTAAGCGATCACCGGAGCAGATCATCACCGAAATTGCCCCAGCAGGCCCCTTCTATCCTGCCGAAAAGTGAGTATTTTATGTGGGTCACAAAAGGCCATTACACTTTCACGGTCGCACACTCGCGGCTCGCAAGTTCAGTGTCAGCTCGGCTTCTACGAGGACGGTGCGAAAGCGTGCATCAACATTGAGCAAGTTGCGTTCGGCAATCAATGCGCGAAACTATCACCACTACAGATGGTAGATGCACTTTTCTTGGCATGTATTAGAAGAAATGTTAACGCGCTATCGCCTGCCTGTGCCTCCAATGTCCATAGATTTGCTCTCACTGCCTTAAAAAGATATTTATGTTTGATGATCCTTTTTTGTGTTCTTCGTCTAGTTACCACCAAAAGTATCGCCTTCAGGGTCATAGCGATCTGGCGAAGGGCATCGGATTGACGCCGGAATTGCTGCACACCTCACATGTAGCTGCTCGTCTGAACGGATATCTCATTGGTGTGTCCGGATTAAAGCAGTTCGAAGAGGAGGCCGATCTACTGGGATTGAGCAAGGATCAGGTGCAGTACGTTCGGCAATACGTCATAGATAACGAAGGTGGTGGCATTTTCTGCTGAAGCATTTCGGGCTAGTTGGGGTGAAACAATGTATAGTATTCATGCTCGGCAAGAGGGAAAGATCGTCCTGATTTCTCGCCTGATGGGTGATCGCTGATAACGGTTTCATAAAGCGTTGTCTTTCTTACGTTTAAAAATTGGATCGTGAAGAGATTAGATGAATCGATGCGAGGCGACTTGATACGTGATGTTAGTTTTAGTTGTGCTGATAATAAGAAAACGTGTTGGTGGCTGCTGCGTACTGGCGCAGCCCGTAGTAATAAGATAATAAGTGCTTAAGATGTCAAACGTGTTTAGATAATAGATGATTCAATAAAATGCTGAAATGGTATGCTTCTCAATCAAATCTCACTCAGTTTCAACGTTCGCAACATTCATCTGATGAGATTGGTTGACACAAGACAAACACGATTAGAAAAATGTGTCCAAGTTAATGTATAGATCACAGGCAAAATTATGTTACATTTTTGACCCATTGTCTTCACAACACGTGCTTTGTATGCAAATATCACCCATGCCGGCCTTCAATTCGTTCAAATTCAAAAAAGCTTTTCGGATCGTACACTGCAAGTACAATCACATATCGAGTACTGGTTCAACATAGTAACACCCAAATGAATAAAGTTTTAGAAGTATAATTAGTTTACATTAACAATGATTTATGCCTCTCTCTCTCTTTAAAAAACTGTATTAAAGTTTTTTTTTAACTTCTTAGACTTAGCTGACGGCAGAATCCTTTTGGATACCGAGTGATCGCATGACTTCATTACACAATTTAACGTCACAAAACTAGGATGGCAAAATAGGATGATTTGCAAAATTCCCGACCGATAAGTGGCGAGAAGGTTATCTCGGGTGGTGCCAGCTGTGCGCTTTTGTGTCTGTCAGACAACGCCTAGATGTGCACGTCGGCTACATTAGTGTTGGAGCGGTCGTAAGAGTGTGCGCAAAAAATCGTGTTCAACACTAAACGAGCGTTTTTTTTTTTTTTTTGAAGAAGAAGAAGATGCTGGTGTTTTTCGGTGAGCACCTGATGTTTGGCGGGATTGGGAGTTAGCTGGGAGAGTGCAACATGGGTCCATTCTTGAGATAATCAAAGCCAATCAAAATTCACCAATTCACTGCTCCTTTGCAAAAATTGCTCTTATTGCGTCGTAGAAAACACCCTGCCACTTTGTACCCACAGAACATGTGGCCTAATCCTTAGCGCATCACTTATTGATGGTACAATGTCGACATTCTTACATGAGAATCTTTCAAAAATGTTTGCAAATAATAGGGTGGCCATTCAAGATCAAGGCATAGCTTAGCGCAAGCAATAGATTGTGCGCATGGGCAATTACCGGCGTGGTTCGTCTTTGTCTCGTGCCTCTTCCTTGCTGCGCTCACTCCGCTTTTCACGCAACGCTTGGCTTGGCGGTGATTCAAGACTTCCCGTCGCTGTCGGGGCAATACCTTGCTCGTGATGATGATAACGGGCAGCGAGTAAAGTTTAAAGGCGAATTTCATTCAAATTTTATTTCCAGCCGCAATTTCACCCCTTTCCAGTGGACGGACTGGAGTGAAAGTGGACTTTTTGGAAAGCCTGAAACGAGACCTTTATTCTGGTGTCCTTTAACACCGACATTGAGGTATGACCTTGTTTTCGAGGTCAACAAGTGAAGGCCACTTAAAAGCCAGTGTGGTGTTTTTGATTGGTTTAAATGGATTTGAAGAAGGTTACGATGGGAGGTCAATCACCCTGTGTTTACCTATGCGGAGAATACGTCTGCCATGTATGAAAGAAAACGCACAGAATTGCGATACAGAATCAGCTGATCACTGAAACAATTTGATCACGCCTTAATTATTTAAACATCCACAAAACGGAGGGCTATCAAGTGCAATTCGCTTGACAGATTGCGCATTTTTGTTTATTCATACACCTCCAGGAACATGTGACGGAACTAAGCATAAATTAGCCGCTGACCGGAATTCCACCAACATATCAGATCGCATACAGCCTACAGTAGTGGGGGATTGTGTGCAGTGTGTGGTGAATAATCGATGTTCACCACCACTAATTAACGATGTTCATCGGTAATTCGGATTTCGAGCATACCATCAGTATCGTCTAACGTCGTACCGTCTAACGTCTGATAATCACGCATGCGCCGTGGTGGTTGTATTAGCTACGATTGATATCACGTACCCCATTTGCTAGCCCAGAGTCTATTTGACAGACAATTCCGACACAAACTGTCAGTCTGCATTACATCGTTGTTTACGTTCCTCTTCCTAGCAGAAAAGATTTGCACAATCTTCGGAGCGTTATCGCATAGTTAATGAAATATTAAATAAGTTCAGCCAGGAAAACAGTGCCTTTTACAAAATGTGCAAATGCATTGCTGGAACCTGCGTCTGCTGGTAAGACAAACATCAAACAAACTGCTGTTATTGGCTTTGCGAATGAATTGCACAGCATCCTATCTTAAGTAGTAATGACCCACCGAATTAGACGCTCATTTATAATCCTATCTCTTTGTCTCGCTATGCTTGTTCCTACTGATAGCAATATATATGAGAATCTATGGTATTCATTCGTAAAACTTTCCAATTAAAAGTATTGCATTTCCGCTGTATCCAATGTATTATTCGAACTCTGGTGCAGATCTGGTGGTTTGTGATTAAATGCTAAGTATGTTTATTCGTGTTCGTGATATGCAGAAACAAATCTATCTTACGAATTAAATTACAATCACGATTTCTTTTATCTCTAATTTTTATACAGCTGCTGCCAATGCGCTATGAGCGTATTCATCTCGCTTCTGACCGTCTTTATACTGGTGGCTGTAGCGGTCGCTTTGGGAATATACTTTGGATTGCTGAACGTCGATGATACAGCACCGGATGTTTCCAATTTTGTCCACAAAACTGGCGATTCCATTAAGGACAGCATTAAAAACAAGTTTAATTAGTGGACTTTTTTGCTGCATGGTTGCTTATTTCTGAACCATTTAAATCACAATAATGAATCTCAAAATAATATTTTTATGCGTTACATCCGGGTGTACAGTGGATGAATATTGCCCGGTAATGTAAGCAAAGGAATTCGTACAAATAATGTGCTTTATTCGTCTATACATCAATATGTCAACCATTCAAACAAATTGCTAAAATATGCTCAGGAAACATTCATACCATTGACGGAATGCATCTCAGCTTGTTCAAGGTAAGTCTTTACAAAAATCAAACCGTGTTAATTTTTGCACGATGCCTTGGCATACTACGCGTTACGAACGAGACATGGCGGGACTGAAAATTCATCTAAAACATCTGTATCAATGCAATATGCATTTATGTGCAACATGTATTCCCATTGTAACGATGAAAGCATGTTAGCGATGCATGTGTAATCATTAATTATTACCCAATATTTACCGATATATATATATATATATATATATATATATATATATATATATATATATATATATATCGAATCATCAACCATCAAGGACTTCCTCGGTTACCTCAATAAAGGAATCGTGATGGGCCTGCGAATAACAATGTTATGCGTGGAAAAGCGAAGATTCGACACGTTCAATAAATAGGACGTTTGGACTGTTTTCAAATCTTCTGTGTTCAAAAACCACTGAATAACAAGCAACAAAAGGAAGTGTGTTTCCCACAGGGGATGGATTTACTCACCCTCTCTGTCGGTATATTGAATTAAACATGTATGTCGATGGCTGCGACCACATACATGTATAGCTGTGGAAGGAATTCCTTTGTAGTGGTGCTCCGGTTGAGGAAAATGTGTGTGCGATCGTGTGGTCGCGTCAACATTGAATTTAATTGCAAGTCGTTCGGCTAGATCGACAGACGTGGTTTTAAGCGTTCGTTTAAAAAGTGTGTAAGTTGTTTGACAAGTACGCCAACAATGTGTCACTGCGGAACAATCATTGTCTGGTAATTATGCACACATCCATCGTTCGTTGGGTGAAATATTTGTGGAATGATCGAAAAGACAGTAAATACCGATCGTTAGCAATACCGTGCACGGGGGAAGGTCGACTCGATTCACGTTGGAAAAGAGTGAAAAGAAACGATTTGCTAGCTAGATAGAGCAGCGTTTGTGTTCATTACTCCGTTTTTTTGTTACACTTCAAACGCCTTGTTAAGATGAGACGTGGCCACAGTATTAAATATTATAAGTTAAGCGTTGTGCCTACCGCAATGTTTGCACCGTTCCAACCCTGGTAACAAAATCGTAATGCTTTCTCGCTCTATCTTAGTAACAAGTAAACCTACCAAAGCGAGAAGGGATGATGATTTTGTCACCGGGGAAGGTTATGCCTTTTTAGGTTTGCAAAATATGGACTTTTTATTAAATGGAGAATTACATTGGCACATTACAAATTGGGCACTAAAACCAATTTTGCGTACAGCATGCACACAGGAAAAGCGGGTAAATGAGTGTAACAATAGATGTACTATTTCACACGATTCCAAAACATACGCACACACACGCGCCTACAAAACAGCTACATAAAAACAAAGAAACATGCGGAAATGATCTATAACGTGTATGAGGTGGACATGACTCACGGTTTAGCTTGAAGCTACTGCTTTGGTGAATCTCGTATGATTCTTTGCTTTCTGTTTTTTTTTTTTATAGCTGCATTCTATTTGCCATCGCCATTGCGGTTGCTATTTACTATGGAGTTATTCATGTCGACGAGAACGCTTCCGATACAATCAAGGAGACAGGATCAAAAATAAAGCATTCCATTAAAGATGGCTTAAAGAAACTAGGCGAGGATTGAATCGACGTTAGTGCTGCCGGAGCTGTAACATGCAGAACTAAAGCCACCTGAAATGCAACGCCACTCGTAACCAAATACGTGCCAGCTAATGAGAATCGAAGCATTTGCTCCACTATATACAAACAGATGAATCTATTCTATTAACGTGCGACATACCTCGTGGGGAAGTACTACAATGCGTATATGGATCTGGAAATCTCTGCCGTGTGCTAATTTATTCATTCGCTTTTTGTAACAGTTTTTAGTCATGAGTTTTTGAAAACAAAGCATCACTCCTACTTCTAATATTTAGTCGAAGCGTTACATGTAGAACTGCTACGGATGACATGACTTCCTATGTAGACTCCATAAATGCGATCTGTGTGTTAAAAAACGCACAACACAATCTTAGTATGCCTTGGGTAACGCAAATGGTTCACCAACAGTGGTTCAGATGGATTCAGTGCAAGATTCCGAAATTCGAAGTGTTTCTTGGTTGTGGTAAGTTAGTAACTTCCTATTTTTGTTCAACAGAGTAAAATAAGTTTTCTTCTATGTCCTTCAGTGCAATATCGTTGCTGCTAGTCGTTTTGCTTATGTTGACAAGTGTAGTACTTAACATCTATTTGTGGATTCGTCTATCGAATGTGTTACGGCAATGATGGTGGTACACTTTACACACGGGAAGTAGAAGAATACGCGATTTATTGAACAAACGCAAATGAGAGGCCATACATAGGGAAGATTGTAACCTAAAACGCCAGTTTCTTCATTAGCAGGTACATATGCTGGTCGATCTCAAAACCATGCAGATTGTTTGCATCGCCTTGTAACCTCATCAATAGACCACCGAACGAAACGTATGCAGACAACCTATTGGAAGATTCTGTCTGGGAGTCATCCCCCTCGATCCTGTACACTTTTCCGAACATAACGTACTCGAAGCTATCGGCGCGAGATCCTTCTATTTCTGCAGCATTGTACTCCATGCTAGCTGTAAGAGAAAAACCATAGAGCAAACTTTGTCATTTTTACGCCAGTTTATGATTCTCTACCAACTTACCTGCTGTGCCATCTTCATGCAGTGTAGTCGTTAGAACTAGACGAAATTTGTCGCCTAATTCTAATGGATACAGCCAAGAGTTGATGTCCAGTATAAGATCCATTTTGAACGATTCTGATTCACAGTGAAGCCGACTGACCCTGTCGAATTTTTTCCCTTCCGGGTCCATGTCTTTCACGTTGAAAATGTCTTCGAAGAGTATTCCGGACATTATGTGCTCAGCGAAGTGTGCGCGGCCCTTACGATCTTGAGGTTATGATGACCTGCTTGGTGAAGTTTTTCTCCTGTAGGAATAAAGCTTGTTGAGGTATGAGGTGGTAGAAATATAATGTTAGAATCGCTTCGCCAAAGTTTATGCAGTAGCTTACAATTAAACCCTTCGTATTTAAACGTGCTCTTCCCGGTTCCGTGTTGCGTAGCGGTGCTGGTTTGTTTATTTGATGCCATTTAGACATTTTGACAGTTTAATTTATGCAGAACACATCCGACTTTACTGTGGTATCCGTTCATGGCGTGGATGACAGAATAATGTTTAAGAACCATTCATAATTTTACATACGATTTATCGCTTTCTGCTAAATGATATCATTGCAATAATCCATGTCTCGCTGGTTATTCTTTCCTGATCTTGGAAAAAGAAGTAAACAAACCGGTTATAAATTTTTGTTTGCAGCTTTAAACTATAACGAATAAACACCATCACGTCAGCGAGTAGACGTCAAGCTTTGTTTCCAAACCACTCTCAGAAGAAGAGACAAATAAATCAGAGGTATTGTCTGCAGGAAGAATTATTGCTAATAAAATGGCACCTGAATTATCGAGTTTTGAGGCCGACTCTTCGGCACGTCAGCAATATTCAGCGCACAATCCGATCGAGCAGTATGTTTTACTTGCTAAAGGAGCCAAAGGAGCGGCTTGCATTGAGTTGATCAAACAAGTGCTAGAAGCACCGGGAGTGCACGTATTTGGAGAACTGCTGGCGATGCCTAACATCGAAGAGGTAAGCATAGCTAAAGATTCTTGAAAAGCCAACTAGAGGCTTGATTACCCCTTTCGCATATTACAGCTTCAAAATGGTCCACATGCAAGCTACTACAATACGCTGAATCTTTTTGCTTATGGAACATATCGCCAATATCTTGAGAATAAGGCGAAACTGATACAGCTTACTCCGGCAATGCAAAAGAAGTTGCAGCACCTCACGGTGGTATCATTGGCGATTAAAAGCAAATGCATTCCATACAATGAATTACTTGATGAGTTAGACATTAAGAATGTGCGAGTGCTGGAAGATTTGATTATCGAAGCAATCTACGCCGACGTTATTCACGGTAAGCTTGACCAAAAGAACAAGCAGCTGGAAGTAGATTATGCCATCGGTCGCGATATTCGTATGAGTGATATAAAGGAAATTGCCTCCACCTTGCAAGAATGGAGCGATTCATGTGAAACGATTCTGCTCTGTCTTGAGACACAGATTAACCGAGCCAACACTGAGAAGCAGAAACGTATAAAGCATAAGGAAGCGATTGAACAAGAGGTACGTATGCTGGGAGAGAGAGAGAGAAAGAGAAAGAGGGCAGGGGGGGGGGTTCTTGACTTCGGCGCGTAACAGAATGATTGTTTTTTTTTCTATTTTTTATTGTAGATTTCTAACTTAAAGAAAACGATAAAGACTCAGTCGGTGGAATCGGACGAGGCAATGGCTACAGACGGCTGCCGAGATATTGCTGGTGGGCTGGATCTCCGAAAAAAGCCAACTAAATCCAAGAGCCTAAAAGGTTCGGGTAAGTCGTGGTTTAAAAATTTTACTTAAATCAAACGCACAGGCAAATGCGGTCAGTTTTTTTTATTCTTTCGCATTACTCAACTCTTCAATTGTCTCAAGACCTGCTAAAGAAACCCCCTATGTTGCATTCTTTCAGAATGAAAACTGTGTTATTGTTTATTTCGTGATTTTTCCCCCTACGTCGTCTTTCTTTCGTTATTTTGATTCTATTTTGTTTTTCATGCATCTTACTTCCTTTCTCACTCGAAAGGTCCAGGCAAGTCAGTATCGAAATGATTGGCTTAACACTACCAAGAAGACACAGGTGCCACATACCGCCATCCGAAGGGCAGTTTTGGGATGTTAACTCATTAGTTTGGTCTTATGTTATTTTCCCTTTATTTTAAACCGGCGTTTGAAAGTAAGCATGCACACATCGTGTCGTTTCTTGATTGATTGATGATCTTTAGTAAGAATTGTGATGCAAAACACAAATAAACTATCGCCGTTACCTTTTTTTCATTGAATACGAATCGTATTGAATGTTATTCCGAAAATTTATTTTTTATATATTGTTATGTATTTATGCATTGAAAAATGCAAATATCAAATTTAAATCTGTATAACTTCCGGCTCCATGTGATAAGCCAACAGAACGAAAGATTCTTTTGATTCCACCACTAAATGCTTCATTGAGACTAAATCATTTTCATGACGATTAGATGTCACACTCAGAATACCTAATACGCCAACATCAAGCGACGGCTCGTATATAGTAAGATTGATCACTGTCTGATGTCTTCCAATGTTGGCAATTGTGTAAATAGAGGTCTGCATCCCGCTGATGGTAGCATGTTGCAGAATGATAAGCACATTTTCTTGCACAAACGTTCCTAAGCTATGTGGAACAAACGCTAAATTGCGCTTCATCTCAACCAGTTTACGAAAAACGTTTAAGTGACTTCTTTCTAGCCCTTGCTGTAATTCAACATTGACCCGTGTGTAGTTAGGGGAAACAGGTAACCAAGTATGATTTCCGGTCGAAAAGCCTGCATTTTTGGTCGAATCCCACTGGAAAGGCGTTCGTTCAGGATCACGCGTGGTGTATTGATATCGGTCTGGGCCAGCATTACAAGCTGCTGGATCTACAGTATCATTGTACGATATCCAAACGTCTTCCATTCCTATTTCCTCGCCCTGAAGAAATGTAAAGCAGAAATGCAACATTTCGGTAGTGCTCGATCTATTCGGCATATACTCAAATATACAAATACGTACGTTGTAAGTGACGCTAACGCCCGGCAACGAAAACATAATCATATTCATCGCATCTATCATGTCCTCGCCGAATCTACTTGCTACACGGTGCTGGTCGTGATTGCCTAGCTAGAAAGTACCACCAATTAATTAACAAACCATGCACCTTCGTACAGCTTATACTTACTACCCAATTAGGAACGATGGTCTCCATCGCTGGCATATGATCAATCCAGTAATTGATTGTTCGTTCAAAATCTTTAGCCGATGAATCTCTACTTAAATCAGTTATGAAATGAAAATTGAACGGAATTTGTGCACCAGGAACGGTGTCATTGCCATAGTACTTCATGACGATGTCAATCGGAGAGTACGTCTCGGCCAATATAATGCGCTCTCGAACGCCATACTGCTGTGTAAATTCATCCATAACTGCACGCCACTGGTACAACATGTCGAGCGTCTCATTTTGATCTTGTGTGTAGATGTGCACGAGGTAACCAGGATCTTCCGGGTCATCAGTGTTGCCACTGAGCGGCTCATCGGGGTATTGCCCGTCAGCATCGGTTGTCACTTCAAACAAGGTCGGTACTGCATCGATGCGGTATCCTGCTACACCTCGCCCCAGCCAATATCGCATAACGCCTTTCATTGCCTCGACTACGGCAGGATTTCGGTAGTTTAAATCAGGTTGTTTCACCGAGAATTGATGCAGATAGTACTCCTTGCGAACCTCACTCCATTGCCATGCACTACCGCGGAAGAAACTAACCCAATTGCTTGGCACGAGCGGACGAGCCGTACCGTCGTTTGGATTCGGCCTCCCCGGGTGCCATATGTAGAAATCTTCAAAGCCTGGTACTCGCTCTTCGGACTTTTTAAACCACTCATGCTCATCACTGGTATGGTTAGGAACGAAATCGAGAATAACTTCCATTCCAAGTTCGTTGGCCTCTCTTATCAACGCTTGAAAGTCGTCCAATGTACCATACTCTGGCTGTATGGAGTAGTAGTCCGAAATGTCGTACCCAAAATCAACCATGGGAGATTTAAATATCGGCGACAACCAAAATCCGGTTATCTTATTCCGACTTAAATATTCCAACCGTTGCGTCATACCACGCAAGTCACCTATACCGTCTCCATCGCTGTCCATAAAAGATCGCGGATAGATTTGATAGAATATGCCCGATTTCCACCACTCACTATCATTCTTTGGCTTAGTATGTACACTTTTCACTGTGAATGGCGCAAGGCCTAACAGTAACACTACCAAGACAATCACCATTCCAAAGTGCAGCAATCGACTGACTGCCGAGGGAAGCAATCGTACTTTTGCTTCATCCTGTGTTGAACAAAAGATGATTACATTATCAATTGCACCATCTTGTTTACTGTTTACGGGATCGCCTAACGCGTACAATTGACTCTAGGGCGTTCTTTTCTGATTCAGCATTGTACACAGAAAGCACAAGGTGTGTTTGCTTTATTTGGACTTGGCTCAGTTTTTAAGAGACGATATGTATTCACAGCTCGAATGGACAATCTGTTCTACCCTGTTCATTTCATTCTAGTCGGATTCATGGCCCTCACTCTAACATATGTACGATATTGATTTCACTGCCCGATACTGTTCCTTGAGGGTGTTGTTGTCGAGAGTTTTGCAAATATGAAACCGCCGTGGTGGACACTTTACGAGATTATTAGATCCGCTTGATAACGTGTTTGCTGTTACGTTACAGGTATAAATGCACTTATGGTGTAAAACGCCACCGACAGTGTGGTGTGCTGTGCGAGTAAAACTGCGTCTCTGTTGTCTGCATTCAGTATGGGGTTCTACTACTGGATGGCTCTGCTGACCATTGGATCGTTAGTCTCAGCCCAAAAAGATTGGTGGGAAACGGCCAGTTTCTATCAGATCTATCCACGATCGTTTCAAGACAGCAATGGAGATGGAATTGGCGATCTGAACGGTATAACAAGTCGGCTACAGTATCTTAAATCACTGGGCGTGACCGGATTCTGGCTTTCGCCGATATACCCCTCACCGATGGCCGATTTTGGATACGACATTTCGAGCTTTACCGACATTCATCCCAGCTTTGGCACCATGGCTGATTTCAAGCGACTCGTGGAGGAAGCGAAAAAACTTCAACTGCGCGTCATCCTCGATTTTGTGCCGAACCATTCTAGTGACGAACACGAGTGGTTCCGGAAGAGCGCTAAGCGCGAAAGCGGGTATGAAGATTTTTACGTGTGGCAGGACGCTAAACCGGGCACGGATCGTGATCCACCCAATAACTGGGTATGGAAAGTTAGATTTTAGATCGATGCAACATTACTATGGTGTAGTTAATCGAATGGCATTCCTTCAAAAGGTGGCTGCATGGTACGGTTCTGCTTGGGAGTGGAATGATGAGCGACAGCAATTCTACCTTCATCAGTTCCACAAAAAGCAACCGGACCTCAACTATCGCAATCCGGCAGTAGTGCAGGCTATGAAAAATGTGCTGCTTTTCTGGTTGGACCTAGGAGTGGATGGTTTTCGAGTCGATGCTGTGCCATGGCTTTTCGAGACGGTCGGATTCCCGGATGAACCCATCAGCGGCCAATCGAACGATCCGTTAAGTCAAAACTATCTCAGTCACATTTACACACTCGACCAACCAGAAACCGTTGACATGGTGTATCAATGGCGTGAGCTGCTGGACGAGTATAAACGGAAGTATAATACTACTACCAAAATACTCATGACGGAGGCTTGGTCGTCGTTGGATGTTGTGAAGACGTACTTTAATGACAGTAACAACCGGCAAGGATCTCAGATGCCTTTCAACTTTCAACTAATCACGCGACTGGATAGCAATTCCAAGGCCATCGATTTCAAAACGGTGATCGATTCGTGGCTAGATATCATTCCTGCCGGGCATACTCCCAACTGGGTGGTAGGTGATTCGTCTATTCGTCTTCACTGTAACGGGTATTACACCAAAATGCTTATTTTATAGCTCGGAAATCATGACAAACGCCGGGTTTCATCGCGAATGGGTGGTGATCACATGGTGGACATTATGGCTATGATCGAACTGACCCTTCCTGGTATAACGGTCACTTATCAAGGGGAGGAAATAGGAATGCACGACGTAGACATCTCATGGGCCGATACGCAAGATCCTGCCGCTTGCCAACTGACCGAGGAAACGTACCAGCAAGGAACGCGCGATCCAGCTAGGACACCGTTTCAGTGGGATAATACCCCGAACGCTGGCTTTACAAATGCATCCGTGAAGCCATGGCTCCCATTAGCCACAGACTACCCGTTGCTAAATGTAAAAGTACAGCAAGAAACCACCGAAAATAGCCATTTGAAGGTGTTTAAAGAGCTGATGAATTTACGTGGCACAAAAACATTTGTCTGGGGTTCGTTCAACTCAATGGTGCTCGGCACTAACGTGTACGCTTTAGCTCGATCGTTCTCAAACGATAAGAGGACGTATGTTGCGTTAACTAATATTGGCATCACGGTCGAAACAATAGACGCTACAAAGCTGGACAGCAGTTTGCCCAATGATCTTGTGGTTCGAGTGGTGAGCGTATCATCAAAATATGCCCCGGGGTATGCAGACGCATGCTGTTTGTCGATTGGCTGATCAATTGAATAAGATGTAACATTTTCTTTTCTTTCCATTTTAGAGAAACTGTAACGGCCAACAGTATCCAATTGCAGCCTTATGAAGCAGTATTACTAAGCAATGGTGGTACGCTTGCATTAGCACCACGCTTTGCACTGTTCGCGTGCTTTATGTTGGTGGTTTTTAAATTGTTTAACTAGTAGCGCAACCACAGTGATGTTTTGTCATGTCATGTAGAGAAAATACATAAAATGCCTAATCTTACCACAATGATTTGTATGCTCAATCATATAGTTCTAAAAGGTTGGAATCGTTTCTTGTTCGATTCCTACGAGGGACGAATTGGAGGCAAGCATAAGCCACAAAAACGAACAATTTATTGGAAAAAAGCATTTTACCAAATTTTAGAGATTCACAAATGAAAATATTGGCGGACGTAAATATAGCTGCAACATACCCACGTTGCCTTGGTCGCTACCTTGTTCCTCTATACGCTGGCACCTGGTTTCATTCACAACGTTTCTTGTTCGATTTCTCTGAGGGACGAATTGGAGGCAAGCATAAGCCACAAAAACGAACAATTTATTGGAAAAAAGCATTTTACCAAATTTTAGGGATTCACAAATGAAAATATTGGCGGACGTAAATATAGCTGCAATATACCCACGTTGCCTTGGTCGCTACCTTGTTCCTCTATACGCTGGCACCTGGTTTCATTCACAACGTATTACGAAAGAATAATTTTCAAAACAATAAACTTCAGTTGGCAAACAGCAAACTTCGTAAGGAAGCATAGCTAGAAGCTTGACACCTTTCTATACTTTGTTTGAAATCAATACTTTACCTGTATGGTGAGTATTATTTTATTTATTTTATTTTATTTTAATTATGACGGCTTGAAGCCGTATTGCCGTATAGTGAGTAGTGTTTTGCAAATAAACAGAATCGTTTGAACCTCTGCGCACCAGTAAGACCTGAGCATGGGTAAGTGCATATATCAACATAAAAACGATAATAGACGCCACGGGGGCTGTTCAAGGGGCACACAAATGAACGATTTGTCGCCTCGTGAGTGTCAGGAAAAACACCAACACCAGAACCCTGTTATCAATCGGCAAACATCTATCAAGTCATCGCTTCAGGAATGGTTTTTTTGTTCGCATGGTCATCTGTAAAAGCCATTGTTTGGCTTGCGCATCAAATAGCAAACACTCATCATCATCAACAAGATCAACTACCGGTTGCTCGGCTCCAACCTTGTGGGAAAAGCCTATAAAAATGCATACTACCAAGTGCCTTGGATCATAGTGTGTTAGGCAACGTAGTGCATAATTCGTTGAAATGTGGTTCTCAGTCATTACCGGCTTGCTTTTGCTTGCTCCGTCGCTGCTGGCTGAAGAACACTGGTGGCAGCATGCCAACTTTTATCAGATTTATCCACGATCGTTCAAAGACAGTGATGGCGATGGGGTGGGCGATTTGCGGGGCATAATGGAAAAGGTGCCCTATCTACGTCGCGAGCTAGGCATCGATGCGATATGGCTGTCGCCGATCTTCAAATCGCCGATGGCCGACTTCGGCTACGACATTTCCGATTTTCGTGATATACATTTCGAATTTGGGACAATTGCCGATTTGGAAGCATTAGCTGCCACCTGCAATGCCGAGGGTCTGAAGCTGATCTTGGATTTTGTTCCCAACCATAGCAGCGATGAGAGCGATTGGTTCATAAAGTCCGTGAACAAAGACCCAACCTACAGTGATTACTACGTTTGGCACCCGGGAAAGACGCTGGCCAATGGAACGCGTGTGCCTCCCTCGAACTGGGTGAGCGTATTCCGCGGCCCTGCCTGGGAGTGGAACGACGTCCGGAAGGAGTACTATCTCCATCAGTTTCTCGTTAAGCAGCCCGACCTGAACTACCGCAATCCGGCACTGGTACAAGAAATGAAAGATGTGATAAAATTCTGGCTGGACAAAGGTGTGCACGGATTCCGCATCGATGCCGTACCGTATCTCTTTGAGTCTACGCCGGTCAATGGAATGTATCCGGACGAAGAAAAGAGTGGGGAAACCGACGATCCGGATAATCCTTCGTATTTAGTGCATACGCTCACGCAAAATCTGAACGAAACGTTTGATATGGTGTACCAATGGAGGAAGGTTGTCGATGACTACAAGCAAGAGAAACAATCCGAAGATATAGTGCTGATGGCAGAAGCGTACACTCCCCTGATGAACATTATTCGTTTATTTGGAGATGAAAATTCGGAAGGAGCGCACGTTCCGTTCAATTTTGAGGTGCTTAGCAATACGTTCAAGGATACGACGGGCAAACAATTTCACGACAATATCAAGCGTTGGCTTGATGTGGTACCATCAAATAGGTTCTCGAATTGGGTGGTATGTAGGACAGGATTGGGTGGGTCGATCGCTTGTGCTTGAAGGCTAATCACACGTTTTACCATTTTCAGCTCGGCAATCATGACAACAAACGAGTATCGTCCCGCCTAGGTGTCGCACGTGCAGATCTATACCAAATAGCGTTAAATGTGCTTCCGGGCATTGCCGTTACCTACAACGGCGATGAGCTAGCGATGGAGGACGTGTTCATTTCGTGGAAGGATACTATTGACCCGGCGGCATGTAACTCTAATGCCAAGGACTATTTGATGTACAGTCGAGATCCGGTCCGAACCCCATTCCAGTGGGATGATTCGGTCAGTGCCGGGTTTTCCACTAATCGCTCCACCTGGCTACCGGTTGCACCGAACTACAAAACTCTCAACTACAAGGCACAGAAAGACGCGCCACGTTCCCATGTGAAAATATTTAAAGCACTCGTTCGTCTGCGCAAGCAGCGAACGTTGCGCGAGGGCACGATGGAAATGCAGCTTGTAGGGGAGAACATAATCGTAATCAAGCGACACTTGGACGGCGTGAGCACCATTGTGGCCGTGCTAAACTTTAACAAAACGACAGAAACCATCAAGCTATCGTCCGTCTTTCAAGGGTTGCCATCCGCGTTCGAGGTGATTACATCATCCATGCAAACAAACTACATAGATGGGTACGTTCCGTAACACTTTTGGCACCACCTTTGTTTATTACTGAGGATTTTTTTTATTTCAGAACGGTCGTGGGAAGAGATGAAATCACCCTGCCCGCTGATGCAGCAATTGTTCTGGAAGGAAATGTTGAGAACGGCATTTAATTTTAGCGAATTTGCGTATCACGCCAAACCTAAAGCCATAGAGTTAAAAAAAGAAGAAACAAGTGTCTGGGAAGCTCGTGGTCCCATGAATTGAGAGAAAGACAAGTAAATTACTATACTAATATCACAACTTTGAAAAAGTATACTTTACAGTTAGGCAAGAAAAATGAACCTTCTGCATAATTTCCAAATAAATATTTCGGGCTAACACGCGGATTGAGTAAAGCGTGATTAATGCTGCTTTTTTATTTGAGTTACAATGGCACACTCTCAACGGGCACAGTGGGAGTTGGTTTTGAAATTTGAAATTTAGTACAACCGTCTGCTTTTAGTACAAGTTTGACGTTTACGCACAATCTGACATTAATGCATAACCTCAACGTACGCACGCACAAGTGCACGCCGATATTGTAAACACAGTTTGCTGGCCGGTTTAGCGAGCAATGGATCTCAAAACATTTAAGTATGTCTTCGCTTTCTAATACACGTTTCTTTGTGACTCTGATCCATGGGCTCCCCACAGATTGCTGCATCCCGTGAAGTATTACAAGGATTATCTGGAAAACAATATCCGTCCCGATGGGCGGGAGTTGGAAGATCTTCGCCCTTTGGCAATCAGCTTCGGTGTAATCAACAGCGCAGATGGATCAGCGATTGTGAAACTAGGTAACACAACAGTAGTGTGCGGGATTAAGGCGGAATTAGCTGCACCAAAAGCGCTAGAACCTCGGCAGGGATTTCTCGTTCCGAACGTCGATTTTTCCCCAGTATGCTCACCATCCTACCGGCCGGGTCCACCGTCGGAAGAAGCACAAGTTCACAGCCGATCGTTGGCAGATGCGATAAGCAATGCGCACTGTATCGATCTACAGGATCTTTGCATATCGCCCGGAAAACTCGTATGGGCTTTGTATTGTGATCTAACGTGCCTGGATCATGATGGGTGCGTTTTCGATGTCGCTATTATATCACTGGTGGCCGCTTTACACACAGGTAAGCAAAGGAGTAGATCGATAGGAATGCAAAATTGGGTTAAATATCCTTCTCGTTTTTGGCAGTGAAACTTCCCACCATTCAGTACAACCATGATACAGGAGAAACAAGAACGGATACATCCACGTTTTCCCCGCTGTCGGTTCACTGTGTGCCTGTAACGACAACTTTTGTGATGGTTTCCGAGTAAGTTTTCTGTGGCCTGCGGATGAAACGTTTTGCTAATAATGTGGTTTGTCTTTCAGTCGATTAATAACCGATCCAACTTCGGAAGAAGAAAAACTTGCCAGCACGACACTTACTGTAACGGTGAGCGATGGCAAGATGAGCTTTTTTAACCAATCCGGAGGTGATCCTTTCGACAGCGCTGCGCTTAAAAATTGTACCGATAGCGCACTGAAACGTGAACGCTCTGTGAGGCGGATGATTCAAAGCATGATGAATAAATTGAAGGGTGGAAAAGATCAATAAAAACTGCTGATGACGTGGCGATGGCACGCAAAATGTTGATGCGTTGAACTCATTTGGTTCCATGTATTTATTTTACGGCAGTTGGTCGCATGCTAGAAACGAAATGCCAATAACGTCGAAAAATAATATGAAAATACGGCGCAAGCCGTCGCACTTAAATTATAAATATGTTGACGAATAAACTACTAAAACCAAAAAACTTCCAAATATTAGAAACATGTAGATACTCCGCTCACAGTTTTTAATAACAGGAGAGCATCCAAACGAGGAGGTAACACGAAATACCAGCCGCGACGGCGGATCGCTTCTCCCATGTCATCTTGCCTTCTTTTCTCGCCTTTGACACCAAGAGAGCATCCAAACGAGGAGGTAACACGAAATACTAGTCGCAACGGCGGATCGCTTCTCCCATGTCAACTTTGTTAATTTTCTCGCCTTTGACACCAAGAGAGCATCCAAACGAGGAGGTAACACGAAATACTAGTCGCAACGGCGGATCGCTTCTCCCATGTCATCTTGGTTAATTTTCTCGCCTTTGACACCAAGAGAGCATCCAAACGAGGAGGTAACACGAAATACTAGTCGCAACGGCGGATCGCTTCTCCCATGTCAACTTGGTTAATTTTCTCGCCTTCAACACCAAGAGAGCATCCAAACGAGGAGGTAACACGAAATACTAGTCGCAACGGCGGATCGCTTCTCCCATGTCATCTTGGTTAATTTTCTCGCCTTTGACACCAAGAGAGCATCCAAACGAGGAGGTAACACGAAATACCAGCCGCGACGGCGGATCGCTTCTCCCATGTCAACTTGGTTAATTTTCTCGCCTTCAACACCAAGAGAGCATCCAAACGAGGAGGTAACACGAAATACCAGCCGCGACGGCGGATCGCTTCTCCCATGTCATCTTGCCTTCTTTTCTCGCCTTCGACACCAAGAGAGCATCCAAACGAGGAGGTAACACGAAATACTAGTCGCAACGGCGGATCGCTTCTTCCATGTCAACTTGGTTAATTTTCTCGCCTTCGACACCAAGAGAGCATCCAAACGAGGAGGTAACACGAAATACTAGTCGCAACGGCGGATCGCTTCTTCCATGTCAACTTGGTTAATTTTCTCGCCTTCGACACCAAGAGAGCATCCAAACGAGGAGGTAACACGAAATACTAGTCGCAACGGCGGATCGCTTCTCCCATGTCATCTTGCCTTCTTTTCTCGCCTTCGACACCAAGAGAGCATCCAAACGAGGAGGTAACACGAAATACTAGTCGCAACGGCGGATCGCTTCTCCCATGTCAACTTTGTTAATTTTCTCGCCTTTGACACCAAGAGAGCATCCAAACGAGGAGGTAACACGAAATACTAGTCGCAACGGCGGATCGCTTCTCCCATGTCAACTTGGTTAATTTTCTCGCCTTCAACACCAAGAGAGCATCCAAACGAGGAGGTAACACGAAATACTAGCCGCAACGGCGGATCGCTTCTCCCATGTCATCTTGGTTAATTTTCTCGCCTTTGACACCAAGAGAGCATCCAAACGAGGAGGTAACACGAAATACCAGCCGCGACGGCGGATCGCTTCTCCCATGTCAACTTGGTTAATTTTCTCGCCTTTGACACCAAGAGAGCATCCAAACGAGGAGGTAACACGAAATACTAGTCGCAACGGCGGATCGCTTCTTCCATGTCAACTTGGTTAATTTTCTCGCCTTCGACACCAAGAGAGCATCCAAACGAGGAGGTAACACGAAATACTAGTCGCAACGGCGGATCGCTTCTCCCATGTCATCTTGCCTTCTTTTCTCGCCTTCGACACCAAGAGAGCATCCAAACGAGGAGGTAACACGAAATACTAGTCGCAACGGCGGATCGCTTCTCCCATGTCAACTTTGTTAATTTTCTCGCCTTTGACACCAAGAGAGCATCCAAACGAGGAGGTAACACGAAATACTAGTCGCAACGGCGGATCGCTTCTCCCATGTCATCTTGGTTAATTTTCTCGCCTTTGACACCAAGAGAGCATCCAAACGAGGAGGTAACACGAAATACTAGTCGCAACGGCGGATCGCTTCTCCCATGTCAACTTGGTTAATTTTCTCGCCTTCAACACCAAGAGAGCATCCAAACGAGGAGGTAACACGAAATACTAGCCGCAACGGCGGATCGCTTCTCCCATGTCATCTTGGTTAATTTTCTCGCCTTTGACACCAAGAGAGCATCCAAACGAGGAGGTAACACGAAATACCAGCCGCGACGGCGGATCGCTTCTCCCATGTCAACTTGGTTAATTTTCTCGCCTTTGACACCAAGAGAGCATCCAAACGAGGAAGTAACACGAAATACTAGTCGCAACGGCGGATCGCTTCTCCCATGTCAACTTTGTTAATTTTCTCGCCTTTGACACCAAGAGAGCATCCAAACGAGGAGGTAACACGAAATACTAGTCGCAACGGCGGATCGCTTCTCCCATGTCATCTTGCCTTCTTTTCTCGCCTTCGACACCAAGAGAGCATCCAAACGAGGAGGTAACACGAAATACTAGTCGCAACGGCGGATCGCTTCTCCCATGTCATCTTGGTTAATTTTCTCGCCTTCGACACCAAGAGAGCATCCAAACGAGGAGGTAACACGAAATACTAGTCGCAACGGCGGATCGCTTCTCCCATGTCATCTTGCCTTCTTTTCTCGCCTTCGACACCAAGAGAGCATCCAAACGAGGAGGTAACACGAAATACTAGTCGCAACGGCGGATCGCTTCTCCCATGTCATCTTGGTTAATTTTCTCGCCTTTGACACCAAGAGAGCATCCAAACGAGGAGGTAACACGAAATACTAGTCGCAACGGCGGATCGCTTCTCCCATGTCAACTTGGTTAATTTTCTCGCCTTCAACACCAAGAGAGCATCCAAACGAGGAGGTAACACGAAATACTAGCCGCAACGGCGGATCGCTTCTCCCATATCATCTTGGTTAATTTTCTCGCCTTTGACACCAAGAGAGCATCCAAACGAGGAGGTAACACGAAATACCAGCCGCGACGGCGGATCGCTTCTCCCATGTCAACTTGGTTAATTTTCTCGCCTTTGACACCAAGAGAGCATCCAAACGAGGAGGTAACACGAAATACTAGTCGCAACGGCGGATCGCTTCTTCCATGTCAACTTGGTTAATTTTCTCGCCTTCGACACCAAGAGAGCATCCAAACGAGGAGGTAACACGAAATACTAGTCGCAACGGCGGATCGCTTCTCCCATGTCATCTTGCCTTCTTTTCTCGCCTTCGACACCAAGAGAGCATCCAAACGAGGAGGTAACACGAAATACTAGTCGCAACGGCGGATCGCTTCTCCCATGTCAACTTTGTTAATTTTCTCGCCTTTGACACCAAGAGAGCATCCAAACGAGGAGGTAACACGAAATACTAGTCGCAACGGCGGATCGCTTCTCCCATGTCATCTTGGTTAATTTTCTCGCCTTTGACACCAAGAGAGCATCCAAACGAGGAGGTAACACGAAATACTAGTCGCAACGGCGGATCGCTTCTCCCATGTCAACTTGGTTAATTTTCTCGCCTTCAACACCAAGAGAGCATCCAAACGAGGAGGTAACACGAAATACTAGCCGCAACGGCGGATCGCTTCTCCCATGTCATCTTGGTTAATTTTCTCGCCTTTGACACCAAGAGAGCATCCAAACGAGGAGGTAACACGAAATACCAGCCGCGACGGCGGATCGCTTCTCCCATGTCAACTTGGTTAATTTTCTCGCCTTTGACACCAAGAGAGCATCCAAACGAGGAGGTAACACGAAATACTAGTCGCAACGGCGGATCGCTTCTCCCATGTCAACTTTGTTAATTTTCTCGCCTTTGACACCAAGAGAGCATCCAAACGAGGAGGTAACACGAAATACTAGTCGCAACGGCGGATCGCTTCTCCCATGTCATCTTGCCTTCTTTTCTCGCCTTCGACACCAAGAGAGCATCCAAACGAGGAGGTAACACGAAATACTAGTCGCAACGGCGGATCGCTTCTCCCATGTCATCTTGCCTTCTTTTCTCGCCTTCGACACCAAGAGAGCATCCAAACGAGGAGGTAACACGAAATACTAGTCGCAACGGCGGATCGCTTCTCCCATGTCAACTTTGTTAATTTTCTCGCCTTTGACACCAAGAGAGCATCCAAACGAGGAGGTAACACGAAATACTAGTCGCAACGGCGGATCGCTTCTCCCATGTCATCTTGGTTAATTTTCTCGCCTTTGACACCAAGAGAGCATCCAAACGAGGAGGTAACACGAAATACTAGTCGCAACGGCGGATCGCTTCTTCCATGTCAACTTGGTTAATTTTCTCGCCTTCGACACCAAGAGAGCGTCCAAACGAGGAGGTAACACGAAATACTAGTCGCAACGGCGGATCGCTTCTCCCATGTCATCTTGCCTTCTTTTCTCGCCTTCGACACCAAGAGAGCATCCAAACGAGGAGGTAACACGAAATACTAGTCGCAACGGCGGATCGCTTCTCCCATGTCAACTTTGTTAATTTTCTCGCCTTTGACACCAAGAGAGCATCCAAACGAGGAGGTAACACGAAATACTAGTCGCAACGGCGGATCGCTTCTCCCATGTCAACTTTGTTAATTTTCTCGCCTTTGACACCAAGAGAGCATCCAAACGAGGAGGTAACACGAAATACTAGTCGCAACGGCGGATCGCTTCTCCCATGTCATCTTGGTTAATTTTCTCGCCTTTGACACCAAGAGAGCATCCAAACGAGGAGGTAACACGAAATACTAGTCGCAACGGCGGATCGCTTCTCCCATGTCAACTTGGTTAATTTTCTCGCCTTCAACACCAAGAGAGCATCCAAACGAGGAGGTAACACGAAATACTAGCCGCAACGGCGGATCGCTTCTCCCATGTCATCTTGGTTAATTTTCTCGCCTTTGACACCAAGAGAGCATCCAAACGAGGAGGTAACACGAAATACCAGCCGCGACGGCGGATCGCTTCTCCCATGTCAACTTGGTTAATTTTCTCGCCTTTGACACCAAGAGAGCATCCAAACGAGGAGGTAACACGAAATACTAGTCGCAACGGCGGATCGCTTCTTCCATGTCAACTTGGTTAATTTTCTCGCCTTCGACACCAAGAGAGCATCCAAACGAGGAGGTAACACGAAATACTAGTCGCAACGGCGGATCGCTTCTCCCATGTCAACTTGGTTAATTTTCTCGCCTTCAACACCAATAGAGCATCCAAACGAGGAGGTAACACGAAATACTAGCCGCAACGGCGGATCGCTTCTCCCATGTCATCTTGGTTAATTTTCTCGCCTTTGACACCAAGAGAGCATCCAAACGAGGAGGTAACACGAAATACCAGCCGCGACGGCGGATCGCTTCTCCCATGTCAACTTGGTTAATTTTCTCGCCTTTGACACCAAGAGAGCATCCAAACGAGGAGGTAACACGAAATACTAGTCGCAACGGCGGATCGCTTCTCCCATGTCAACTTTGTTAATTTTCTCGCCTTTGACACCAAGAGAGCATCCAAACGAGGAGGTAACACGAAATACTAGTCGCAACGGCGGATCGCTTCTCCCATGTCATCTTGGTTAATTTTCTCGCCTTTGACACCAAGAGAGCATCCAAACGAGGAGGTAACACGAAATACTAGTCGCAACGGCGGATCGCTTCTCCCATGTCAACTTGGTTAATTTTCTCGCCTTCAACACCAAGAGAGCATCCAAACGAGGAGGTAACACGAAATACTAGCCGCAACGGCGGATCGCTTCTCCCATGTCATCTTGGTTAATTTTCTCGCCTTTGACACCAAGAGAGCATCCAAACGAGGAGGTAACACGAAATACCAGCCGCGACGGCGGATCGCTTCTCCCATGTCAACTTGGTTAATTTTCTCGCCTTTGACACCAAGAGAGCATCCAAACGAGGAGGTAACACGAAATACTAGTCGCAACGGCGGATCGCTTCTCCCATGTCATCTTGGTTAATTTTCTCGCCTTTGACACCAAGAGAGCATCCAAACGAGGAGGTAACACGAAATACTAGTCGCAACGGCGGATCGCTTCTCCCATGTCAACTTGGTTAATTTTCTCGCCTTTGACACCAAGAGAGCATCCAAACGAGGAGGTAACACGAAATACTAGTCGCAACGGCGGATCGCTTCTCCCATGTCAACTTTGTTAATTTTCTCGCCTTTGACACCAAGAGAGCATCCAAACGAGGAGGTAACACGAAATACTAGTCGCAACGGCGGATCGCTTCTCCCATGTCATCTTGGTTAATTTTCTCGCCTTTGACACCAAGAGAGCATCCAAACGAGGAGGTAACACGAAATACTAGTCGCAACGGCGAATCGCTTCTCCCATGTCAACTTGGTTAATTTTCTCGCCTTTGACACCAAGAGAGCATCCAAACGAGGAGGTAACACGAAATACTAGTCGCAACGGCGGATCGCTTCTCCCATGTCAACTTTGTTAATTTTCTCGCCTTTGACACCAAGAGAGCATCCAAACGAGGAGGTAACACGAAATACTAGTCGCAACGGCGGATCGCTTCTCCCATGTCATCTTGCCTTCTTTTCTCGCCTTCGACACCAAGAGAGCATCCAAACGAGGAGGTAACACGAAATACTAGTCGCAACGGCGGATCGCTTCTCCCATGTCATCTTGCCTTCTTTTCTCGCCTTCGACACCAAGAGAGCATCCAAACGAGGAGGTAACACGAAATACTAGTCGCAACGGCGGATCGCTTCTCCCATGTCAACTTTGTTAATTTTCTCGCCTTTGACACCAAGAGAGCATCCAAACGAGGAGGTAACACGAAATACTAGTCGCAACGGCGGATCGCTTCTCCCATGTCATCTTGGTTAATTTTCTCGCCTTTGACACCAAGAGAGCATCCAAACGAGGAGGTAACACGAAATACTAGTCGCAACGGCGGATCGCTTCTCCCATGTCAACTTGGTTAATTTTCTCGCCTTCAACACCAAGAGAGCATCCAAACGAGGAGGTAACACGAAATACTAGCCGCAACGGCGGATCGCTTCTCCCATGTCATCTTGGTTAATTTTCTCGCCTTTGACACCAAGAGAGCATCCAAACGAGGAGGTAACACGAAATACTAGTCGCAACGGCGGATCGCTTCTCCCATGTCATCTTGGTTAATTTTCTCGCCTTTGACACCAAGATAGCATCCAAACGAGGAGGTAACACGAAATACTAGTCGCAACGGCGGATCGCTTCTCCCATGTCAACTTGGTTAATTTTCTCGCCTTCAACACCAAGAGAGCATCCAAACGAGGAGGTAACACGAAATACTAGCCGCAACGGCGGATCGCTTCTCCCATGTCATCTTGGTTAATTTTCTCGCCTTTGACACCAAGAGAGCATCCAAACGAGGAGGTAACACGAAATACCAGCCGCGACGGCGGATCGCTTCTCCCATGTCAACTTGGTTAATTTTCTCGCCTTTGACACCAAGAGAGCATCCAAACGAGGAGGTAACACGAAATACTAGTCGCAACGGCGGATCGCTTCTCCCATGTCAACTTTGTTAATTTTCTCGCCTTTGACACCAAGAGAGCATCCAAACGAGGAGGTAACACGAAATACTAGTCGCAACGGCGGATCGCTTCTCCCATGTCATCTTGCCTTCTTTTCTCGCCTTCGACACCAAGAGAGCATCCAAACGAGGAGGTAACACGAAATACTAGTCGCAACGGCGGATCGCTTCTCCCATGTCATCTTGCCTTCTTTTCTCGCCTTCGACACCAAGAGAGCATCCAAACGAGGAGGTAACACGAAATACTAGTCGCAACGGCGGATCGCTTCTCCCATGTCAACTTTGTTAATTTTCTCGCCTTTGACACCAAGAGAGCATCCAAACGAGGAGGTAACACGAAATACTAGTCGCAACGGCGGATCGCTTCTCCCATGTCATCTTGGTTAATTTTCTCGCCTTTGACACCAAGAGAGCATCCAAACGAGGAGGTAACACGAAATACTAGTCGCAACGGCGGATCGCTTCTCCCATGTCAACTTGGTTAATTTTCTCGCCTTCAACACCAAGAGAGCATCCAAACGAGGAGGTAACACGAAATACTAGTCGCAACGGCGGATCGCTTCTCCCATGTCATCTTGGTTAATTTTCTCGCCTTTGACACCAAGAGAGCATCCAAACGAGGAGGTAACACGAAATACCAGCCGCGACGGCGGATCGCTTCTCCCATGTCAACTTGGTTAATTTTCTCGCCTTTGACACCAAGAGAGCATCCAAACGAGGAGGTAACACGAAATACTAGTCGCAACGGCGGATCGCTTCTTCCATGTCAACTTGGTTAATTTTCTCGCCTTCGACACCAAGAGAGCATCCAAACGAGGAGGTAACACGAAATACTAGTCGCAACGGCGGATCGCTTCTCCCATGTCATCTTGCCTTCTTTTCTCGCCTTCGACACCAAGAGAGCATCCAAACGAGGAGGTAACACGAAATACTAGCCGCAACGGCGGATCGCTTCTCCCATGTCATCTTGGTTAATTTTCTCGCCTTTGACACCAAGAGAGCATCCAAACGAGGAGGTAACACGAAATACTAGTCGCAACGGCGGATCGCTTCTCCCATGTCATCTTGCCTTCTTTTCTCGCCTTCGACACCAAGAGAGCATCCAAACGAGGAGGTAACACGAAATACTAGTCGCAACGGCGGATCGCTTCTCCCATGTCATCTTGCCTTCTTTTCTCGCCTTCGACACCAAGAGAGCATCCAAACGAGGAGGTAACACGAAATACTAGTCGCAACGGCGGATCGCTTCTCCCATGTCAACTTTGTTAATTTTCTCGCCTTTGACACCAAGAGAGCATCCAAACGAGGAGGTAACACGAAATACTAGTCGCAACGGCGGATCGCTTCTCCCATGTCATCTTGGTTAATTTTCTCGCCTTTGACACCAAGAGAGCATCCAAACGAGGAGGTAACACGAAATACTAGCCGCAACGGCGGATCGCTTCTCCCATGTCAACTTGGTTAATTTTCTCGCCTTCAACACCAAGAGAGCATCCAAACGAGGAGGTAACACGAAATACTAGCCGCAACGGCGGATCGCTTCTCCCATGTCATCTTGGTTAATTTTCTCGCCTTTGACACCAAGAGAGCATCCAAACGAGGAGGTAACACGAAATACCAGCCGCGACGGCGGATCGCTTCTCCCATGTCAACTTGGTTAATTTTCTCGCCTTTGACACCAAGAGAGCATCCAAACGAGGAGGTAACACGAAATACTAGTCGCAACGGCGGATCGCTTCTTCCATGTCAACTTGGTTAATTTTCTCGCCTTCGACACCAAGAGAGCATCCAAACGAGGAGGTAACACGAAATACTAGTCGCAACGGCGGATCGCTTCTCCCATGTCATCTTGCCTTCTTTTCTCGCCTTCGACACCAAGAGAGCATCCAAACGAGGAGGTAACACGAAATACTAGTCGCAACGGCGGATCGCTTCTCCCATGTCAACTTTGTTAATTTTCTCGCCTTTGACACCAAGAGAGCATCCAAACGAGGAGGTAACACGAAATACTAGTCGCAACGGCGGATCGCTTCTCCCATGTCAACTTGGTTAATTTTCTCGCCTTCAACACCAAGAGAGCATCCAAACGAGGAGGTAACACGAAATACTAGCCGCAACGGCGGATCGCTTCTCCCATGTCATCTTGGTTAATTTTCTCGCCTTTGACACCAAGAGAGCATCCAAACGAGGAGGTAACACGAAATACCAGCCGCGACGGCGGATCGCTTCTCCCATGTCAACTTGGTTAATTTTCTCGCCTTTGACACCAAGAGAGCATCCAAACGAGGAGGTAACACGAAATACTAGTCGCAACGGCGGATCGCTTCTCCCATGTCAACTTTGTTAATTTTCTCGCCTTTGACACCAAGAGAGCATCCAAACGAGGAGGTAACACGAAATACTAGTCGCAACGGCGGATCGCTTCTCCCATGTCATCTTGCCTTCTTTTCTCGCCTTCGACACCAAGAGAGCATCCAAACGAGGAGGTAACACGAAATACTAGTCGCAACGGCGGATCGCTTCTCCCATGTCATCTTGCCTTCTTTTCTCGCCTTCGACACCAAGAGAGCATCCAAACGAGGAGGTAACACGAAATACTAGTCGCAACGGCGGATCGCTTCTCCCATGTCAACTTTGTTAATTTTCTCGCCTTTGACACCAAGAGAGCATCCAAACGAGGAGGTAACACGAAATACTAGTCGCAACGGCGGATCGCTTCTCCCATGTCATCTTGGTTAATTTTCTCGCCTTTGACACCAAGAGAGCATCCAAACGAGGAGGTAACACGAAATACTAGTCGCAACGGCGGATCGCTTCTCCCATGTCAACTTGGTTAATTTTCTCGCCTTCAACACCAAGAGAGCATCCAAACGAGGAGGTAACACGAAATACTAGCCGCAACGGCGGATCGCTTCTCCCATGTCATCTTGGTTAATTTTCTCGCCTTTGACACCAAGAGAGCATCCAAACGAGGAGGTAACACGAAATACCAGCCGCGACGGCGGATCGCTTCTCCCATGTCAACTTGGTTAATTTTCTCGCCTTTGACACCAAGAGAGCATCCAAACGAGGAGGTAACACGAAATACTAGTCGCAACGGCGGATCGCTTCTCCCATGTCATCTTGCCTTCTTTTCTCGCCTTCGACACCAAGAGAGCATCCAAACGAGGAGGTAACACGAAATACTAGTCGCAACGGCGGATCGCTTCTCCCATGTCAACTTTGTTAATTTTCTCGCCTTTGACACCAAGAGAGCATCCAAACGAGGAGGTAACACGAAATACTAGTCGCAACGGCGGATCGCTTCTCCCATGTCATCTTGGTTAATTTTCTCGCCTTTGACACCAAGAGAGCATCCAAACGAGGAGGTAACACGAAATACTAGTCGCAACGGCGGATCGCTTCTCCCATGTCAACTTGGTTAATTTTCTCGCCTTCAACACCAAGAGAGCATCCAAACGAGGAGGTAACACGAAATACTAGCCGCAACGGCGGATCGCTTCTCCCATGTCATCTTGGTTAATTTTCTCGCCTTTGACACCAAGAGAGCATCCAAACGAGGAGGTAACACGAAATACCAGCCGCGACGGCGGATCGCTTCTCCCATGTCAACTTGGTTAATTTTCTCGCCTTTGACACCAAGAGAGCATCCAAACGAGGAGGTAACACGAAATACTAGTCGCAACGGCGGATCGCTTCTCCCATGTCATCTTGGTTAATTTTCTCGCCTTTGACACCAAGAGAGCATCCAAACGAGGAGGTAACACGAAATACCAGCCGCGACGGCGGATCGCTTCTCCCATGTCAACTTGGTTAATTTTCTCGCCTTTGACACCAAGAGAGCATCCAAACGAGGAGGTAACACGAAATACTAGTCGCAACGGCGGATCGCTTCTCCCATGTCATCTTGCCTTCTTTTCTCGCCTTCGACACCAAGAGAGCATCCAAACGAGGAGGTAACACGAAATACTAGTCGCAACGGCGGATCGCTTCTCCCATGTCAACTTTGTTAATTTTCTCGCCTTTGACACCAAGAGAGCATCCAAACGAGGAGGTAACACGAAATACTAGTCGCAACGGCGGATCGCTTCTCCCATGTCATCTTGGTTAATTTTCTCGCCTTTGACACCAAGAGAGCATCCAAACGAGGAGGTAACACGAAATACTAGTCGCAACGGCGGATCGCTTCTCCCATGTCAACTTGGTTAATTTTCTCGCCTTCAACACCAAGAGAGCATCCAAACGAGGAGGTAACACGAAATACTAGCCGCAACGGCGGATCGCTTCTCCCATGTCATCTTGGTTAATTTTCTCGCCTTTGACACCAAGAGAGCATCCAAACGAGGAGGTAACACGAAATACCAGCCGCGACGGCGGATCGCTTCTCCCATGTCAACTTGGTTAATTTTCTCGCCTTTGACACCAAGAGAGCATCCAAACGAGGAGGTAACACGAAATACTAGTCGCAACGGCGGATCGCTTCTCCCATGTCAACTTTGTTAATTTTCTCGCCTTTGACACCAAGAGAGCATCCAAACGAGGAGGTAACACGAAATACTAGTCGCAACGGCGGATCGCTTCTCCCATGTCATCTTGCCTTCTTTTCTCGCCTTCGACACCAAGAGAGCATCCAAACGAGGAGGTAACACGAAATACTAGTCGCAACGGCGGATCGCTTCTCCCATGTCATCTTGCCTTCTTTTCTCGCCTTCGACACCAAGAGAGCATCCAAACGAGGAGGTAACACGAAATACTAGTCGCAACGGCGGATCGCTTCTCCCATGTCAACTTTGTTAATTTTCTCGCCTTTGACACCAAGAGAGCATCCAAACGAGGAGGTAACACGAAATACTAGTCGCAACGGCGGATCGCTTCTCCCATGTCAACTTGGTTAATTTTCTCGCCTTCAACACCAAGAGAGCATCCAAACGAGGAGGTAACACGAAATACTAGCCGCAACGGCGGATCGCTTCTCCCATGTCATCTTGCCTTCTTTTCTCGCCTTCGACACCAAGAGAGCATCCAAACGAGGAGGTAACACGAAATACTAGTCGCAACGGCGGATCGCTTCTCCCATGTCATCTTGCCTTCTTTTCTCGCCTTCGACACCAAGAGAGCATCCAAACGAGGAGGTAACACGAAATACTAGTCGCAACGGCGGATCGCTTCTCCCATGTCAACTTTGTTAATTTTCTCGCCTTTGACACCAAGAGAGCATCCAAACGAGGAGGTAACACGAAATACTAGTCGCAACGGCGGATCGCTTCTCCCATGTCATCTTGGTTAATTTTCTCGCCTTTGACACCAAGAGAGCATCCAAACGAGGAGGTAACACGAAATACTAGTCGCAACGGCGGATCGCTTCTCCCATGTCAACTTGGTTAATTTTCTCGCCTTCAACACCAAGAGAGCATCCAAACGAGGAGGTAACACGAAATACTAGCCGCAACGGCGGATCGCTTCTCCCATGTCATCTTGGTTAATTTTCTCGCCTTTGACACCAAGAGAGCATCCAAACGAGGAGGTAACACGAAATACCAGCCGCGACGGCGGATCGCTTCTCCCATGTCAACTTGGTTAATTTTCTCGCCTTTGACACCAAGAGAGCATCCAAACGAGGAGGTAACACGAAATACTAGTCGCAACGGCGGATCGCTTCTTCCATGTCAACTTGGTTAATTTTCTCGCCTTCGACACCAAGAGAGCATCCAAACGAGGAGGTAACACGAAATACTAGTCGCAACGGCGGATCGCTTCTCCCATGTCATCTTGCCTTCTTTTCTCGCCTTCGACACCAAGAGAGCATCCAAACGAGGAGGTAACACGAAATACTAGTCGCAACGGCGGATCGCTTCTCCCATGTCAACTTTGTTAATTTTCTCGCCTTTGACACCAAGAGAGCATCCAAACGAGGAGGTAACACGAAATACTAGTCGCAACGGCGGATCGCTTCTCCCATGTCATCTTGGTTAATTTTCTCGCCTTTGACACCAAGAGAGCATCCAAACGAGGAGGTAACACGAAATACTAGTCGCAACGGCGGATCGCTTCTCCCATGTCAACTTGGTTAATTTTCTCGCCTTCAACACCAAGAGAGCATCCAAACGAGGAGGTAACACGAAATACTAGCCGCAACGGCGGATCGCTTCTCCCATGTCATCTTGGTTAATTTTCTCGCCTTTGACACCAAGAGAGCATCCAAACGAGGAGGTAACACGAAATACCAGCCGCGACGGCGGATCGCTTCTCCCATGTCAACTTGGTTAATTTTCTCGCCTTTGACACCAAGAGAGCATCCAAACGAGGAGGTAACACGAAATACTAGTCGCAACGGCGGATCGCTTCTCCCATGTCATCTTGCCTTCTTTTCTCGCCTTCGACACCAAGAGAGCATCCAAACGAGGAGGTAACACGAAATACTAGTCGCAACGGCGGATCGCTTCTCCCATGTCAACTTGGTTAATTTTCTCGCCTTCGACACCAAGAGAGCATCCAAACGAGGAGGTAACACGAAATACTAGTCGCAACGGCGGATCGCTTCTCCCATGTCATCTTGGTTAATTTTCTCGTCTTCGACACCAAGAGAGCATCCAAACGAGGAGGTAACACGAAATACTAGTCGCAACGGCGGATCGCTTCTCCCATGTCAACTTTGTTAATTTTCTCGCCTTTGACACCAAGAGAGCATCCAAACGAGGAGGTAACACGAAATACTAGTCGCAACGGCGGATCGCTTCTCCCATGTCAACTTGGTTAATTTTCTCGCCTTCAACACCAAGAGAGCATCCAAACGAGGAGGTAACACGAAATACTAGCCGCAACGGCGGATCGCTTCTCCCATGTCATCTTGGTTAATTTTCTCGCCTTTGACACCAAGAGAGCATCCAAACGAGGAGGTAACACGAAATACCAGCCGCGACGGCGGATCGCTTCTCCCATGTCAACTTGGTTAATTTTCTCGCCTTTGACACCAAGAGAGCATCCAAACGAGGAGGTAACACGAAATACTAGTCGCAACGGCGGATCGCTTCTTCCATGTCAACTTGGTTAATTTTCTCGCCTTCGACACCAAGAGAGCATCCAAACGAGGAGGTAACACGAAATACTAGTCGCAACGGCGGATCGCTTCTCCCATGTCATCTTGCCTTCTTTTCTCGCCTTCGACACCAAGAGAGCATCCAAACGAGGAGGTAACACGAAATACTAGTCGCAACGGCGGATCGCTTCTCCCATGTCAACTTTGTTAATTTTCTCGCCTTTGACACCAAGAGAGCATCCAAACGAGGAGGTAACACGAAATACTAGTCGCAACGGCGGATCGCTTCTCCCATGTCATCTTGGTTAATTTTCTCGCCTTTGACACCAAGAGAGCATCCAAACGAGGAGGTAACACGAAATACTAGTCGCAACGGCGGATCGCTTCTCCCATGTCAACTTGGTTAATTTTCTCGCCTTTGACACCAAGAGAGCATCCAAACGAGGAGGTAACACGAAATACTAGTCGCAACGGCGGATCGCTTCTCCCATGTCATCTTGGTTAATTTTCTCGCCTTTGACACCAAGAGAGCATCCAAACGAGGAGGTAACACGAAATACCAGCCGCGACGGCGGATCGCTTCTCCCATGTCAACTTGGTTAATTTTCTCGCCTTTGACACCAAGAGAGCATCCAAACGAGGAGGTAACACGAAATACCGGCCGCGACGGCGGATCGCTTCTCCCATGTCATCTTGATTAATTTTCTCGCCTTTGACACCAAGAGAGCATCCAAACGAGGAGGCAACACGAAATACTAGTCGCAACGGCGGATCGCTTCTCCCATGTCAACTTTGTTAATTTTCTCGCCTTTGACACCAAGAGAGCATCCAAACGAGGAGGTAATACGAAATACTAGTCGCAACGGCGGATCGCTTCTCCCATGTCATCTTGCCTTCTTTTCTCGCCTTTGACACCAAGAGAGCATCCAAACGAGGAGGTAACACGAAATACTAGTCGCAACGGCGGATCGCTTCTCCCATGTCAACTTGGTTAATTTTCTCGCCTTCAACACCAAGAGAGCATCCAAACGAGGAGGTAACACGAAATACTAGCCGCAACGGCGGATCGCTTCTCCCATGTCATCTTGGTTAATTTTCTCGCCTTTGACACCAAGAGAGCATCCAAACGAGGAGGTAACACGAAATACCAGCCGCGACGGCGGATCGCTTCTCCCATGTCATCTTGCCTTCTTTTCTCGCCTTCGATACCAAGAGAGCATCCAAACGAGGAGGTAACACGAAATACTAGTCGCAACGGCGGATCGCTTCTCCCATGTCATCTTGGTTAATTTTCTCGTCTTCGACACCAAGAGAGCATCCAAACGAGGAGGTAACACGAAATACCAGCCGCGACGGCGGATCGCTTCTCCCATGTCAACTTTGTTAATTTTCTCGCCTTTGACACCAAGAGAGCATCCAAACGAGGAGGTAACACGAAATACCAGCCGCGACGGCGGATCGCTTCTCCCATGTCAACTTGGTTAATTTTCTCGCCTTCAACACCAAGAGAGCATCCAAACGAGGAGGTAACACGAAATACCAGCCGCGACGGCGGATCGCTTCTCCCATATCATCTTGCCTTCTTTTCTCGCCTTCGATACCAAGAGAGCATCCAAACGAGGAGGTAACACGAAATACTAGTCGCAACGGTGGATCGCTTCTCCCATGTCAACTTGCCTTCTTTTCTCGCCTTCGACACCAAGAGAGCATCCAAACGAGGAGGTAACACGAAATACCAGCCGCGACGGCGGATCGCTTCTCCCATGTCAACTTGGTTAATTTTCTCGCCTTCGACACCAAGAGAGCATCCAAACGAGGAGGGAACACGAAATATCAGCTGATATCTCTCCGTCTATAGATCACTATCCCCTTTATTCGAAAGAGATATCCCTGTCCAACTGACGAACACTATCCCGATAATCTGATAGTGGAAGTACACGCCCATTTGTATTTTCTTTCAAAACTGGTTCCAGAGTCGGGTTAGTGATACCTCCGCTACTGGTATGCTCTCCTGGTATCGAAACATTTGAAACGGGTCGTTTTCTCCGTGCGCAACCGATCCGGAGAAAAAATGTAATTTGACCAGATTGTGAGCATTTTGCAGGGAAGAATCGTGTGTCGGATTTTCGCGCCTTTTGCTGTGTAAAAATCTGAAAGTAAGGAAAGTTTCTTTCGAATGATTTCATTTATTGTCATACCGAAGGATTGATGTATCGTTGGCAGTAACTTTTACCTGTGTTGTTTTGGAGCCAAGCCGAAGGATAAAACACAATTTTGAAGTAGTTTTAAGTACTCAGTACAAATGGCAACCAGTGCTGGTTGAAAGGAATGACAATATTGTGATCGATTTGTTTTAAAATCTTTTTGGGAAACTGTCGATTAGTCACTCCATGTCCGCAGCTGCTTTAAGGTTCAACGCCTGTAAAATGCATGGATTAAATCATGATGAATGAAAAAAATCGTTCGGTTTCGGTCATGAATATCACTTAATGACAGTTGGGGTTCAGTTCATTATTCCTTTTTGTAACGTACACGTCGGCTTTTGCCGACATATGGGTAGAGTAAGTGCCTATATGAAGATGAGAATTCCACCATTGGCTTTATCAACTACTACTGCTGTTCACGAATAACACGCCTCTGTCTATGTAGCCTCTCTCCTTTCATCGGTCTCACTCCTGTGTTCCTTTCAATAAATGCTATCCTAAATTACTGCGTCAGTTAGCTCGACAATCGCTAAGACAGTGGCCATTACCCAGAATCGATCAGGAACAAACCCGTCAACAAGATAATTCATAGCAATGCCGTTGTATGCCCTTCACAATTCGGTAATCGCAGCGTTACACCAGGAACGTATCTGTGTTTGCACCCTACGGACACGCATTTTACGTCCCTAACATGGCTGTAATCTAGATAGTAGCTGAGCCCAGCAGAACTAGCTTTCCCTCGTGAGCTGGACAGCCCTGCAACCTACTGCACTTACTAGAGCGACTGAATACAACAACAAAACATGTTAAACCTACATTTTGAAGTGTAATCCTGTTTGTGATGCTCTTGGAACAAACTGAATGAGCACGAAAAGAACCGAAAACAAACATCTTTTATTAAATAATACAGAATTTATTTACACCGAAAGTAAATCAGCTGCTTTCCGTTTTCAGTCAGAAACGATGTTCCGGCTTACACATCATCATAACTTGGGCATGTACAACTAACTCAAATTAAAACATATCGCGCTACGGTCGGTTGTTCTCGCTCGCCTACATTGAGATATGTTGAACACATAACACTGTTGTATGCATGTTGGTTTGTTTGTTTGTTGACGCTATTAGAATGATGCCACAACTGAAACGCTCAAAACACAATTCATTCCGTTTGGAAGGCCTGGATTCCTACTGCTTTAGAATTATCGGGCGGTCAATGTCTCGTTTTCACCACCGCAAAGCGTCGTTTAGCGTCAAATATCAGAAAATGAGTAGCGGCGCCTCTGACTGGCGTTGCAATTTTAATTTACAGCAACATTTAGAAACTAAAATTTGAAACATCTCGCTTGTAACATTCCTTATCCGTGGTCTATCTAACTTCTTTACTGATTTTCCTGCGTTACCATTGCGTTATTATATCGTTATTCTTCCTAACAGCGCAATATTATTTACTATTTAAATATATGTGTGTATATATAGAATTGTGTGTGTGTCCCTTTGTCGAGTTCCCGATGAATTTTCGTTTTGTTTTTGATGTCTGCATTACTGTTCTCTCCATTCACCCGTAGCATTCGGTACATGTAATATCAACAATTTATTACCCACCTTCCGAACCGTTCACGCAACGCATCCTCATCGCCATTTGCTGACCCTATCTTGAAATTGTAGTAATGGCGTTGTGCGCCACACTTGTCAAACACCCATTCATATTCATCTCAAAATACCCGGGTACTGACGACCGAATGCCATTGCTATCAGACATAATTCTTCTCCTGTGTGTTGGATCAATTTTGAACAAAGGTCTGCTTATGTATCGTGGTGCCATGGACAGCGAGTGAATCATAACGGCAAGGTAATATATTAGTTTCGACGACGCACTGTTTCCAAAACAATATCGACTCCTTATTGATGATTTGTCCCAAAGTACTCAGAGTTCAGTAGCCGAAGGGGATGTAAGCAAGGTGACAAATGTGTTACTTTCGCATTGTCCTTACCCCAAATCGATGAGCTCTCTGAACATCGAAGTGTAGCACACACACAGCAGTAAGGATAGGCAACAACAAGACACGGTATGTTGCAGAATGAAGCGTTGAATAACGCTCATAAATTGTTATTTTTTAATTAAATTTGTACATAACATTTCACAAACTAATCGCACGTGAAGCGAAAAAAAGTTTCCAAAAAGGGGGGGAAAGCGCATACTGAAGAAATTCGCGACAAATTTGGTATAAATAATTCATGGGTCTACAGGTACAAGAGGAAAAGTTATATGGATGACTTCGCTTCGGAAATTAACTACTACTCTTGCAGGATAAGGTAACACCATTCGGTAATAGCAGTGTTTTAAAAAAATGTATTAAAAATAAAAAGGTACAGTAGAGCACACTCCAATGCCGAATCTCGCAGTGGGAAGCGTGCTGTCCATTTTGCACAGTCGCGCAGCAGCGTACCGCGTCAGGGTTACACTGTTGCGGGCACCGTAACAAAGTTCAGTATCATTTCGGTAAGCCATGTGCAAGTTTTCTTTACAATTTTTGCGCACTACACCTACGGCGGCTTTAATTGTAGCACGTACATTTATGTGTCATTTCCTGTTCGTCGCCGGACGCTTGATCAGACACAGCGACAGCAGCTAAAACCATGCCAACTAACCAACCAACTCACTGCACAGCTACAAAATAGTAATAATCGTCGCGATACGACGGACAACTTGTGGTAATAGCGCTTACGCCCTGGACTATTGCCACCGATGACTGCCTCAGTGCTAAAAGTTCAAATCTATTATCATTTTCTTCCACTACTTGTTCATTTCAGCAGCCGATCTTCGCCGGTGCTTCGCGGTTGCAGTTGCTGCGGTTATAGCATTTACGTTCTGATGGCCTGTGGATTGGGAAACCACCGCATTTGTCACTGAAACCGGGCTAGATAGCGACAATGGAGTCATCACCGTGTTGTTAATAATGTTGATTTGCTGAGTAGCTTGCGGTTGTGCTTGCTGTTGCAACAATTGTGACGCTTGTTGTGGTTGTTGTTGAATATGAATTTGGGTCGTACCTGGCTGTGGCTGGCTACTAGTTGCTGCAATTATCTGTTGTGTCTGTTGTTGCTGCTGCTGTTGCTGCACCTGCTGCTGCTGAAGCTTTAGCTGCAGCTGCTTGGTACTCATTATCAGCTGATTCGTCGTGGTATTAGAGGTCACGTTTAAGTTATTGCCCAGCTGCCCTGCATTATGCGATCCTAAAAAGGCCACGCACACGATGCCATTGTATTGTTCCAAATCCTTGCATTCGTCGTTCAGCATTCGAAAAACAGGTTTTATTTACTCACCAGAAATCGGAGTTGCTATTTTCAATGTGGATCCGCCTGCCGAAGCCATTTGCTGTCGATGCTGAACCACACGCGCTGCCAGCTGTTTGGCCGTTATCGGTGTTGTTCCCGAGCAGCTCACTACGGGCAACTGTCCGGCTCGGGGACGTTGGCTAATGTTAAGTAGCTGAATCTGTTGTCCAGGTTGACCGGCATTTACAGTTAACGGTGTGCCGGTTCGTATACTCTGCTGACCAAGTCCTTTCATGCCGGATGTCACAATTTGAGCTGAAACAATTATAACCATTGAGTGTGTACTAACGAAACCCTTTTTGTCTTTCTTTTAAATTACCAATTGGAAGAGAAAGCAAGCTAGATCCACTCGTCTGTGGATTCGTGAGAACAACTGTTTGAGTCGTTTGAGAGTTACCGGACAGTATATTGCCAGTGCCACTGGCGTTAATGGTATTCACAACTTGCGTCGTGTTGGTTACTGGGACTGATACTAGTAAACTGGTTGTCTGGTTTGCGTTGTTTGCCGCCGTGTTGTTGAGCACGCCTGTAGATCCCCCGGATGGCGTAGAGGAAAGGGATAAAGAAATGGGCTGCGCAAGTCCTGGAATTTGTACCTGTAATTGGCGAAGCAAAAAAAAAGTAGTTAATCGAAACGAGCCCTCTCACTCTCCAATATAACGATGATTGAAATTCGTTCTAATATAACAACTTAACAACTTCATATTCCAGAATTCTATAACTTCTAATGTATGTATGATACAAAGACTATTGCTCAAGGTTCTATTCATTCCTCGATTCGTTTACAACAATAGGCTGGCGTAAGCTTACCTGTACGTTTTGCAATCCGGGGATGGAAGTCATCGCACCGTGTAGGCTGGCAAAGTTTAATCCTTGCAAATTGACCGTTGTAGGTTGTTGCGGTTGATGACCGGCTTGAGCCTGCGTCTGGCTGTGCTGCGCTTGCTGGGTTTGATGGTGCTGCGGATGGATGGTGACCTGGGGCGGCGGACTAGAGAGAGGCGATATCGATCCAGCAGGTGATTGTATCTGTATATGCGCTTGAGATTGCTGCTGAGGCGTTTTTGGCGAAGGTATGGTAAATTGCAGTCCGGGACTCGCTGCTGGCAGGTTACTATTATTAGATAGATTTATGCTACTAGATGAAGTCAGTCTTTCGATTAATGCTGAGTTTGTGTTATTATTGCCACACACGGTAGAGTTGCTGTTGCTACTGGGTAAATTGGTGCTGCTATTTGCACTGTTCGATACTCCTCCTAGGCCAACGACGGCCGATGCTCCGACTACAGACATCGAGTTCTGTATCGTTCCATCGCTACTGCCACCGATACTGGTAGCTAGTGAAGGTTGTGCTACAGCAGAAGTGGCCGTATTCGCAAGCAAAGCCGTTAAACCGGACATGTTATTGAAGATGATGTTGTTTGCGTTGGCACCGTTTAGTGTTCCTGCAGTACCGCTTCCACTACCGCCACCTCCATTGCTAGCTAGAGAAACTGACGACGCGTTGGAGTGATCACTGCCAGGCGAAGCTATGCTCTGTATCTGTAGCTGTTCCGATACCATTGTGCGTCGCAATGCACTGTCCGAAGTGATGCCAGCAATATTGCTAACGTTTGCACCCGTAGAAAGATTGCCTGTGCTCTGCGAAGCAGTGAGTCCCTGAATCTGCATCTGTATTCCATCAGCAGCGCTAGGGTTCCCCGTTGCACTAACTCGTCGAATTGCTCCACCGATAGCGGCAGCAACGACGGCCGCCGTTGAAGTCGATGTTCCGGGGTTGGAATTGATGTTCAGTATACGCTGATTTGCGTTATTGATAATAAGCTTGCTTCCCGCTGATGATAATGGTGTACCACCGCTAAACGAGCCTACGTTCGCCGTCGCCGTCGAAACGGCGGTGCCAGAAACATTGCCAGCCGATGTAGCACCAACTGCGGCAGCAACATTGAAACTCTGTGGCAGGTTAGAGGTGGTTAGAATGGCGGGCGGTGATGCTAGTTGTGTAGCGAGCGCGGACATAGTAACGCGAATATTTCCTGGCTGCTGCGATTGCTGTTGCTGTTGCTGCGAAACTGATTGAGTCGACGTTTGTCCTGGTTGATGTTGCTGTTGTTGCAAATCGCCTGCTTGAATATTGATGATTTGTGTTTGATGATTGTTAGTGCCAGCGCCACCGCTGACGGTGATTAGATTGGCATGGTTGAGAATACGGTTTTGGTTCGTCTGTGCTTGTTGAATACTTATCTTTCGCCCTCCTACACTGTTGAACAGGGCCGCTGCAGCGCTCCCGCTTATAGTTGTAGCTGTACCCCCCCCTGCTGCTTGAAGATGGTGGATTGTGTGTGGTTGTTGCTGTTGTTGCTGGCTTTGTTGTTGCTGCTGCTGCTGTTGTTGTTGTTGTTGTTGTTGCTGGCTTTGTTGTTGCTGCTGCTGTTGTTGTTGTTGTTGTTGCTGCTGCAGCTCATTCAGTATTTTCCCAGCTGGAAGCGTAAGACTACTACTTAGGACCGGTGAATTGGTCATCGCTGCCGGCGCACTGTTGAGAAGACTGAGAATAGCTGCATTGCTATTTGACTTCGTGCTGGATTGTTGTTGCTGCTGTCGGTTCGTGAACTGATTAGCTGAGTTCATAATGCTTATAGCAATAGCCTTTATCTCCGGATTTGTTGTGTGAATCGACGCAGCTGGATTCTGCAACTGCTGTGCTTGTTGCGGTTGTTGTTGTTGTTGTGGTTGCTGTTGCGGTTGCTGTTGTGCTTGCTGCAGCTGCTGTTGTTGTTGTTGTTGTTGTTGTTGTTGTTGTTGTTGTTGCTGATGCTGTTGCTGCTGTTGCTGCTGTTGCTGCTGTTGCTGCTGTTGCTGCTGTTGCTGCTGTTGCTGCTGTTGCTGCTGCTGTTGCTGCTGTTGCTGCTGTTGCTGCTGTTGTTGCTGTTGCTGCTGCTGTTGTTGCTGCTGCTGCTGCTGCTGCTGTTGCTGTTGCTGCTGTTGCTGCTGTTGCTGCGGTTGCTGCGGTTGCTGCTGCTGCTGTTGCTGCTGCTGTTGCGGCTGCTGTGGTTGTTGCTGCTGCTGCTGTGGTTGTTGTTGCTGTTGCTGTTGCTGTTGCTGTTGCTGTTGCTGTTGCTGTTGTTGTTGCTGTTGCTGTTGTTGCTGCTGCTGCTGCATCAGCTGTTGTTGCGGTTGAATTGGTACCACATTTTGTTGTTGCGCTTGCAGTTGTACTTGTCCAGAAGGAGTTGTCTGGTTTGCAATAGTTGATATCAAATTCCCCGTTGCATCACGCGATACCTTGGTGTTGTCGAGACGTACGAGTAGCGGAACGGTATTTCCCAAGGTTCGCGCTGCGGTCTGATTTATAATTGTGGCCGTTTGCCCTCCTGAGGCAAAGGTGAAGCTTTGTGCGCCGGTAACCGCATTGCCGACCGTGTTGCCAACAGCTCCAGCTCCAGTAGCTGTTGCCAATAGTTGCTGCTGTCCTGCAGCGTTAGTGGTCATCGTTAGGTTCGATATTTGTCCAGAAGGTTGCACGAGCAGCAGTGATCCGTTGCTTAGGCTCAATGTTTGCTGTGGTGGTTGACTCTGTTGGATCTGCTGTTGCTGCTGTGTTGATGACTGTGTTTGCAGCGTAATCGTCGTTCCTTGCGAAGCCGTTACGTTGCTTGATGTCGTTCCTGCGCCAGTGCCTACGATGCTAGTCGTAGCATTGCTTGAATCGCAGGAATTTGTGTTGAACAGTTGCTGCTGGTGGCCCGAACAAGCTATCAGATGCTGTGGTTGAATATGGATCTGCGTTTGCGTTGACTGCTGGACGGGAGACTGTTGTGGCTGTGTAGCTGAAGCCGTCGGTCCGATGCTTAAGATGTTGGGACCAGTAGATGAGGTCGATATAAGCTGCTGCTGGGATAAACTCTGATGAACAGCTGACTGCGATGTGGTCAATATCGCATGCGCCTGTTGTGTTTGATTACCAGGTAGTGTATTTGGATTCGTTGCATTCAATGTGATGTTACCATTAACACCCGTGGCCGTCGCAATTTGTGACGCCAAAGCAGGATTTGTCGCTTGCAACCGCGTAAGCAGTGCTTGTGTTGGATGAGATTGTAGCCGTTGCTGAATCTGAGATATTTGTTGTTGCACCAATGTTTGTTGTTGCTGTATCTGTTGTTGATGATGTTGTTGTTGCTGTTGTTGCAAGTGCTGTTGTTGGTTCTGCAGTTGTTGTTGATGTTGTTGTTGCTGCTGCTGTTGTTGTAATTGTTGTTGTTGTAACTGTTGTTGCTGAACGTTCTGTTCTCGCATACCGGCTGTGTGCAGCACTTTGGGAACCTGTCCCGGAACCAGATGTGTAATTTTGACCGATTTTCTTCCTTCCTCGGTAAAAATTTCCGTAAACTGTTGAATGTAGCGGTGGGCGTGCGCTCTTGTTCCTAAAGAAAATTGACAAGCTTCGCCATTTCGTTCATTCTCACGATAATCTCGATCAACGTACAATTCGCCAAGATATTCCGAATTCGATGGTCGTTGAAAAATGGAAAGCTTAATATGGTACACTCGTGTATCGCCCCGATTTACGACACGGTCCGTTTCCAGAATGTACTCTTCAATCAATTGCGGTATGCAGTCGCGACTCTCCTTGGGAGCTTCATACTTGCGGGCGTACTTTTCCACGTTCACTTCAGAGGGTATCGATAGTTCGGGTAGCTCCAGATTGGGCAAGTTTACCGTTGGCACCACTTCGGACGGCTTCTTAGGTAGAGTGAAACTGACCACACCACGCCTAACGCTTTGTTGACGCGGCGGACGTGCCCGGTATTTGTTGATAAAGTCGCTTAATTCCAGCCCAAAGTTGTGTGTAAATTGGTCGGTTTTCCTCTTGCGATTAACAGCAATCTGGGAGAACTTCTTTGCCTGACGCCGAATAGTAGCTGTGTTGAGCAGTTGCCTTCGATGATACTGGTTTATGGACATCATGCCGACCGCCGGATTTGGATCGAGGCAAAGCGGTTCGGCAGTTGCCAGCACGAGCTGACTCTCAAGCGCCAGCTTGTCTTCAGGACTCCACTCTCCCTCCGCTGTTAGAATATTCACGTCGGCCAACAAGGTCTAAAATGCAAAACTCATCAGCAAACTGACTAGGTATTTAAGTGCAAGAATTCGCTCACCTGATTGGTGGGTTTCAGTAACACGTGGAAAGTATCACAGGTAAAAATAGGAAACGATTGCCGATAGTCGCGTACCTCCGCAACTACACAACCGCAGTAGAACAGCGCAGGACACTTATTCTCAAGGATGTCCACTAACACCAACGGTAGTTCTTCTCGATCGATAGAGTCTAACAAATCTTCTTCCTCATATGGCCATCGTATAGTTTCCTGCAGATTTTCACTATTGAGATCACTAGCATTTACCGTCAGTGAATCATTGCCGGAAACGGACGGTGGGCCAACACCTGTGCCCATTGTCGAAAAGACTGTCAGATTTGCAGACGGTCCAATTTTTGAAACCTAAAACGGAAAACAACCATCATGAAATTTAGATAAATTTTAGGACGTTAGCGAAATAATGCAATTAGTTTTAATAATATAGAATTGATTACATACATTTCTTCCCCCGTCCTCTTGCGATCCTATTCGAAATGCAAGCGAGTATCCTTTGTTGCCAGGGTAGAGGTTCACTATCAAGGTATTGAGCTGTTCGCGCAGGATAAGCTTTTCCAAGAGAAAAGATGTATTCCTTAAACTAAGTCTGTCACTGTCGCTCGAACCCTCCACGAGCAACTCCAAAAACAATTCCCTGAGCTTGTCATGTATGTTTAAACTCTCGTTTGTCCCACCGTGCCCGGTGCTGCCACTTGAAGCCGACGAGAAGCACAAATGACTATCGACAAGCCTTTGATTTTGTGGCAGTACTAAGCTAGGCAGAGTACCACCATTGCCACCAATATTGCTTCCTCCACTTCCTGCATCTCCTCCACTGTTGTGGTGATGATGGTGATGACGATATAGGACGGAAGACGAAGACGGCGACGGAGCCAACACGTGAAAAGAAGCTGAAGATGTTGAGGAAAACAATGTTGATGTTGACGACGTGGGAGAGAGTTTCGTCTTCTTGGAAGGACTTCCATAGCAGGACGAATCGCTTGCCAACCGCTTTTCCACGTGATGATGATTAAGCTTAGCCGAAGATGTGGACAAGGATTTCAACGTGTTTTCCGCCGTTATAGTTGGTGTGATTGTGGTCGTCGTCGTCCTACTGTTTGGCGAGGATGATGGTGAAGGCGAGGCTAGTAATGTTGCCGGCGGCGACGTGGTGTGATGGCCGGCGCTAAGTGAGGTGAAGGTAGTTGATGGTGATGCGGGACTAGGACTATTGCCTTCGGACGATGTGTTAAACAGTGGCGTGCTGTCGTTAAGTAAGGGGCTGGGAAGATTCGGATACTGCGGTGCAGGATCTATGAGCAACGACGATTGCCGCGCAGGAGACTTTCTCAGCTTGCAGTAAGCATCATTCAGCATGAACTACAACCAATAACAAGGACAATAATATTAGTTATTTTTTTACACGCTTGTTCCGCGCATGTTGCATTACACACTAATGTCCAGGTATACTTACGTCGGCTTCTTGGCATGCTGTTGTTTCTAACTTTTGCATTGTGCTTATTGCCACCACAGACCGGTACCGCTTGTTGATACATTCACCCAGATAACGATTGAGGGAATCGCACTCTTTGGACACAACTCTACAGTGCAAACCTTTTTGTATTCTACATTGAACTGCTTACATAAGAAATCTGCAAAGAAACGAACGCTTAGTTAGATTTTGGGGTTTAAATGATAGCAGTGTTGCCGGTCAAGTGATTTTAGAACCACGGCCAAATATTACATTTCGTATTGTCTACAAAAAAAAACATCATTTCATGATAAGCCCAAGGCTCGATATGCGTCATGTAAACCATGTGCTTCGAAGTAAACCTTTGATACAAACACAAACTTTCATATTCACTTTTGTTCCCATGGGAAGACGTATTGAGGTTCTTCATTTGGCGAGCAGTTTACAATGTAGTTTCAACAATTCATTAGCATTACGAGATATGCCACATTCATAAACCATTCTGGTTCGTCCTTGAGCATCCTGGATGAACAGATCCAAAACCTGTTTTCAGCGTTTTCTTGAACTGATAAACGACTATGGTTAGATTCCTCGTTGTCTGCTAAACATGCAGCACAAATCAACATTTGACGGACATCCTTACGTTTTTTTGCTTGTAATGTGTTTGGTCGGCTGCTGTTGGCGACAGTTCAAGCTTCAACAGCGAGTGAGGAATCCGACTGGCGCTGGTGCTTCGTTAGCCCTTACCGCAATGGTGTTGTTGTCACACGATGGATGTTTAGCCGTAGTTTTATACCCCCAATGCTAGTGAAGCAGATATATTCTGATAACTGCGCTGCGACTGCCTGAGCAGCGGGGTCCTGAATGGAAGTTAACCATATAACATACAATTTGCGAAGGATCCGACGTCTGCAGAAGAGGCGCAATCGGACAACAGCAACAACAACAGAGACAGAATCCTTGTAGCCACTATTCGCAAAGCATTGCTTTATCCTTTATGTAGCGTAGCATTTGGCGAACATTCCGGACATGTTCCGTTCACACTTCAACACGCGGCGTAACACAGCCCTAAAACGGTTATTTTTTTTACAAAACATTCATTTCTTTTCCCGTTTTCTTTTAATCCATTCAATCGCCTTTCGTCCCTGCTTTTTTGATGGATTTTTCAGTTTTTCTCGTTTTCGCTCACACCACCCGTTTCCGTGTGTTCTCTGTACCCTCTTTCCGAGCCTCTTCTGTGTTCGTCTCTCCCTTTCGCTCTCATGCGAATTTGACAATTCGAAACTGACAGTTCTCTCGTGGAAAATCTGCAGCATGCCCGAACCACATGTTTACATTGAGGAGCTCGACACTTCAGCTATGCGGTTATTTGCGGCGTCCGCTATTGTATAATCTTTTTTTGGCATCTTTTACCAATTTTACTGCAAAAAAATCTGTATCAGGTCACTAGTTTTTAAAGGTTCTGTTATTACTAGATTATTGTACGCTTTTTTTCGAAAAAATATGTGTGCCTATCTATTTGACTTCTGCCAGCGTGCAAGCGTCGTGTGGAGCGTCAAAAGAGCCATGCATAATGTTATCATACCACCACAATAATAAGTTTAAGCAATGCACTAATAAAAAAAAAACAATCTGGAACAACACTGCACTGGTACTCTGGCATAGGACGATCTGCACCAACAATCATCCATGCGGTTTGGGCGAATGATTGGCATACTGATCTGAGGGTACACAAACTTATCCTTATTTTAGTTTACAGACTAATAGCAGCGTACATATTTCTATATACAACACACTCGATACGTTAAATGACCAAACCACACATGCACTTTGTTTTGGGCTTTATTTTTCACTTTCACTTTGTTTACTTTCTGCTATGAACCTGCTGAAAATTACAATTCGATAGTTGTGCGAACCAAAGCAGCGTGAAACTGTTTCGCTATTACACATGGATGGGGAAATGTTTTTGATTCATAATTGTCACAAGTTCAGCCCACACTAACGTATTTCCAGCAGCTGGCGACGATATTTTTCGTATCCGGAACGTAAGGAATCATGAGATGAAAGTGGACCAAAATCAAGGTGTATATATTTAGAAGGTGAATTTTTGTCGATTTGGCAGGTAGACATTTTGGATTTTGGCCGGTCGAGAAACTTCAAAGTTTGTTTACTTAATCATATGGTTTGGGACTACCAAAATAAACAAACATAAAGCATCGTTTTTCGGTTCAGTAAACCAAGTTTCTACATTTATCATCGTCGTTGCACATAGCACTGAAGATAAACAGTTCCTTTACCAGCTCTAAAAAGAAATTTGCGTGACGTTGTTTTCTTCATACAGCTACCAAAGGCTTATCGGACGTATCGAATTACGGCATACCACTCGATAAAATTACACTGGTAGATTAAGTGAAGCTGTTCGATTCTCGTGCTAAGTACCATAAATTACAAGGAATAGGATAGAATTGTGCCGCATCCACCTCGAAACCCTTATCTTTCGTACCCGTCAGGCGTATAATGCTTCACTGGATAGCATTAGCAATTATGCGTAGGTAAGTATTTTATGCATTCGTTGTCCAGTAGATTGTATGGATGCTTCCTCTATTCTTCATTCATCTGTGGTTTCAACGAACGACTAATTCGATTCTCTGCCATCAGATTGTTCGGAAAGTTTCACTATGATTTGAAAGCACCAGCACCACCAGTGCGTGGACCGTAAAGTATCAGTATCATGATGTGCTGCCTCCACTGGATCCAGGTAAGGACTCCATCGATCATCGGTGTAAGAACGTTTATATTGAATGATACTGTAAACTGTTTACGGGGCATTCAATATTTATCACTTCAAAGCCACCAAAAACACGCAATCCACAACCGAGCAAACCGAAAGTACAAGAAGCTATGAGGGTAAATATTTGTAAACAATACCTCCACCAATACCTTCTACCATTCCACAACCATTTCTTCTCCACCTCACCACGGAACAAAAACGTCAAGTCGCGAAATGTCAAATTGCTCTATATAATTCTACCTCCTAAATCTATATACCTTGACCAAAATTGATTTTCCGATGTTGCTCTCGTTTATAAACATAGTCATGACGTTTCCTACATTCCGCAACTGACATCAGCGTTGCCAAACATCGGATGCAATCAAATAAAAAATAATGCACTGACTACACATCATCTTATTCGTCAGCTTAATAGGCCATGTTTACACGTACCATACATCGATATGTTGGATGCCGTTTTTTTGTATTTTAATCAACATAGTTTAGATCGTTCTAGAAAGCGTTGAAACTGTATTTGTAACGACACCATAGTGGTGATTCAAAACCTTTTTATTGCAAAAATGATGAAAAGTCATCAGTTCGCCAAAACTACGTGCGTCGATAATGTGATATTGAAATCTATCTTATACTCACAACTATATGTTGCAATTATCTTGCTGTTTCTCTAATCTCCGTACTATATTTTTTCTTATAAACTCGATATTCTCAGTGACTTGTCAACTCGATCAACCCTGCGAAAAAAGCGCTTGCATTATTTACCTACGTGCGCTATTAGCGACAACCTTAGATGAGATTTGATGCACGATCCTTTATGTATTTAAGCTGAATGCTGCAGCTCAAGACTACATAATTTTATATAAAGGCGATCTATCTTTGTTTCCGGACATCTTCTTCTTCTTCTTCTTTTGTGTGTAGATTGTAACCTCCTATGAAATTTGACATTTCATACTTAGCGGGGCGGTCTGGTGGCCGAGGCGATAACGGCGCCGGTCTTCACACGGCAGGACCGGGGTTCAAATCCCATCCAGACCGTCTCCCCGTACGTAGGGCTGACTACTTTGCTATGGGTGAAAACCAAGTCACAGAAAGCCATAAATGGCAGGCCGAGACGTCTCGCAGTTGTAGTGCCCAAGGAAGAAGAGATACTCTGAGGCATACTACCTTTCCAGACAAATAGTTATTTCATGTTCGTCGTCTTTTTCTTCTTCCTTGGCTCTACATCCTTGAATGTTTCGCCCTGCCATTTCTGGCTGCCGTCAGTTGACTTTACCCGAAGCTGGATAGTCAGTGCAGCGTATGGAGAGACACGATCTGGATGGGATTTGATCCCCTGTCCTACCATGCGTAGACTGGCGCCGCCAGCGCTTCTGCTACCGGACCCGCCCACTTAAAGCCCATTGCTATTTTTTTTATTCATCAGGTCGTATTGCGCCCATTATTTTACTAAACCAAACCAATTTCTCTTCCGACATTCGGACATAAATTAAGCGCTTTTGTTGATTTTTAACCAGATGTTGGTCTTCTTATGTAAATGCTGCTTTGATTATACGCTTTCACAATTTTCCTAAGTAAAATATTAAGCGAACAGTTCAATTAACATTGCGAAAAGTTAGCTACATAATCTAGTTGAATGCGACGACAAGCACGTTGCTACAGAATAACCTAAAATAAATGGCAATACGCACAACAGTTTATCAACGCAAAATTCATTATTATTATGCTTTCTTGAAAATAGCTTTTGAATTTTCATTTCATTTAATTTTAAAGTAAAATACGTGCTCCGTAGTGCACGAGTTGCGTGCGCTTAGCTTCCAACAAGAAAAGAAAGGTTGCACACAACCACTTATCCATGTTCAGAACGGTTGTGGTAGGTTTGCTGGTTGGTGTGGGTCGGAAATGTTCATTCATTTTCATCTGATCCCACCAGTCTTCCGTTGACCGCCAAGCGTTAAAGTTCGTCGTTGCGGAACACTCAAACAGTGGAATCATTTTAATCAAAAACACACAACGTTATATGCCTTAACGGTGATCGAGAACAAAGTCCACAACTTCGTTAGTGCACATCCGTTCCCTGATCTTTAGTGACAATTAATTTTCATTTCACGTGGGACGTGTTCTAGTTCAGCTGTGTTACTTCATAAGCCTGGAAAGCACGAGCCTTTTGAGATGCTCCCGATGAACCTGCGGACCTTATCAGGTAAGTTCGTGATGGTAGTGATCGTAAGATTAAAGCACCAAACATTATTTTCAACCGAACAACAAATGCACAAAGAAAAAGATTCTATGTTGTCCAGCAGCATGTCTTTGTATGAAATTAGCCAACGAATTTATGTATATTTCACGTCCCTACACGTGTTTCATGTGCGTTGAGATACATGATCGTAAAGTGTGTCGTGAACACGTACGTGAAGATCGAACAGTACGCGCGTACATAAAATACGCACGACGCACCCGGTGTTGCGTGTGTCTCTTCTTGCAGGAGTTTTTACTCTTTCGAACGGACATTGCGGTTCGAGGTCAAATTAAGAGAGTCCATCATCAATGAAACAGGCATATACCTGATCGCGAATACGTCGGAACGACTGTTGCAGGTTGACTAGTTATAAAAATGTTCAGCAGAAACTTCTCAAGATTGAGTTGCGCGTATAGTTCAACTGTTAACAAAGCTTCGTCAACGACAAATATCCGCGCACGCAATCGTAATGTTTCATTGGTTAACGAAGAATGATATGCTGCACAGATGATGATTACCGTTGGTTTCGGGCTATTTTTAGCCGCAGTGCTTCAAGTTCTGTCTGTTGATAAAGCATCACAAACTGGTCGGCATTCTAAAGGAAGGTTTTGCGAAGAACGTAATGAAAAAAAAAATCATCTTTACTTGGTCCCGATTTTTGATAATGCACCTTAAGCAACCCACACAATCAGGTTGCCTCTATAGCTTGTGCAACAAAACCCAAGTTTTGAACTAACTCATTCAATTTTCACTGAACCGGTTTACGCTCTATCCTGTGTTGCAGCAAATACCGGCTCTAGCCTTAGAGGAAATAGAGGGTTGAACGGCTCTTTTGCTGCGCAAATAAAAATGTAAATAAACTTGACCTTCACGATCAACTCGAACCGAAGTTCTGTCGTTTGGCCTTTCGTTTAAGACCCCAAATGCTTTCGGTGCTATGGCGGACAGAAAGTGTTAAAATAATGAAATCAATCTACCAACGCTTTGTGATAAGGCTTTGAGACCCGGATAAGGTAAATTAAATAGACTTCTTTTAAACAAACAACAAAGCACAGACAATTGAATTTACAGGTTAACGTGACATAATAAATTTACATGTAATATTGTAAGCGCCACGAGTGGGCAGCCACAATGTATCAATCGGATTAAAGAAAAACAAGAAAACATTACATCAATGCGGAAAGTAAAGCTACTCAATTACGTTTGAAATTGCATATTGACACAAGAGCTTTCTTTTGAAATGCATAAAAAACGTGTTTTAGATATATACAATTTTTTTTTGTAACAGCTGGTACATTTTGCGACCGAACTCTTCGCCGTATGCTCACAACACAACCAAATACTCAACGTCCAGAATCGCTAAAGCAGCATCGACAACAACAGCACGATTTCCCGGCGTACAAAGGACAGTGTTATGAAGAGGTCGTGAGACTTCGCAAACAGTTTCTAACGCCAAATGTGACCTCATATTACAAGAAGCCGCTTTTGATTCACAAAGGCAGCGGCGCACAGCTTTTTGATCAGGAAAAAAGCTATTTGGACATGTTCGGTGGAATCGTAACTGTGTCCGTCGGCCACTGTCATCCGTAAGTTTTTATTGCTTGAGTTTGATTGATTGAGTTTTTATTTTTTTAAGTTGATTTCTTGAAAACCATTAATCCACTACGTTTCACTTTTAGGAAAGTAAATGCTGCCTTGGAGGAACAACTCCGCACCCTGTGGCACACGACAAATATTTACATGCACCCTAAGCTGCATGAATATGCGGAAAAACTGGTGACCAAATTGCCGGGCGATCTTAAAAACGTTTATTTTGTCAATTCAGGCTCCGAGGCGAACGATTTAGCCATGATGATTGCACGTTTGTACACAGGCAACCATGACATCATCAGCTTTCGAAATGCGTATCACGGTGCCTCCCCTTATACGATGGGACTTACGGCACATTCCACCTGGCGATATCCGCTTCCCGGACTCAATAGCGGCATCCTACATGCAATGAATCCCGACCCATACACGGGTATATGGGGTGGTAAGCAATGCAGAGACTCGCCAGTGCAAACTACGCGGATCTGCGACTGCCAAGAAGGTGAATGTAAGGCATCGGACAAGTACTACGAGCAGCTGGAGCAAATATTCAAATATTCACTTCCCCGTGGCAAGGTGGCCGCGATGTTCGCCGAGTCCATTCAGGGCGTTGGAGGTACTGTACAGTATACGAAGGGATACATCAAGCGTGCCGCGGAGCTCGTGCGAGCTAACGGTGGACTGTTTATTTCGGATGAGGTACAATCCGGGTTTGGGCGTACTGGAGAACACTATTGGGGTTTCGAAGGCCATGATATCGTACCGGATATAGTGACTATGGCGAAAGGCATTGGAAACGGATTTCCCATGGGAGCAGTGATAACGTCGCGGAAAATCGCGGAGGTGCTTTCCCAGGCTTTGCACTTCAACACGTTCGGAGGCAACCCGTTAGCGTGTGCTGTAGGGATGGCAGTTCTCGATGTGAGCTAAAACGATACACTTTATTCGTAGCAGGAACGAACAAACAAAATAATACTATCTTTCTCACGTAGGTGATCGATGAGGAAGAAATGCAAAAAAACTCACTAGATGTGGGTACCTACTTGTTGAAGGGACTGGAACAACTCCGCGACAAGCACGATGTTATTGGGGATGTCCGTGGAAAGGTAAGAATGACCTGTCATTTGGCACGTAGCTTCACATCGTCAAACACTTCCAGGGCGGGGTCCAACTTTTGTGTAGGCTTTTCATACATAGGATTGTTAAATGAAGTGGCATGATGACTGTCTGCGCTGTCCGGGGTTACTGATCCTTCAGTTTCTTCGGCTGGTTGCTGCCTATCGCTGGGAAAATTAACGTCCACCGAGAGCCCATCTACGTCACTGCTGGGGTGGAAACGTGCAAATACAAAAGGTGTTGTGAAGAACTGGCGATTGCGAACCGCCACTCTAAGCCGCGGAAGTAACGTGCCATCGTAGTAGTATACGTAAAGGACGGTGAAAAAAGCAGAGATGATGATAAAGGTTAACAGCACAAACGCTAGCACCTGGCCTCTATCCAGCGGTGTATGCGGTTGACCAGCATGCGTTATATGGAAACCTGGGGAAAAGTAATATTAAGGATTCGATTACGTCCGGCAAGTGTGGGTTACAATCACCTTACCGGATGCAAATTGTTTCTCGAAAAACGGTCGCAAACTGTCCATCATCCGAATGCTCTTTTCTCCATACTCGCCCTTGTCAACGACAATTAGCTGCACCACGTTCGCTCCCTTCAACCGATCGATTCCAATATGATACTCCACGTCCGCATCATCCACTTCCGCCGAAATAATCTTGCGACGAAGCTTTTCCGTGAACGATTGCAGATTAAACACCCCTTGGAACAAAGCCATATTTATGCGAAATAAACTTCCACAAATCGGGCAACAGTGTCCTGGAGGCTGTATCGGCGATAGACAGTGTGGTTCAGCGCAACGCTCGTTCGAGCAAATTGCATCAATTTGACGTGGTTCCTGGCAAGGACATTTTTCTGCGTTGACACATTTACCGGGTCGAATGAGTGTGTCTTCTGCATTGTAGAATAAAAATTGACCCACTTCGGACGACATGAAATTGTGGAAATTTTCGAAACCTTCGATCGTGTCCCCGAAACGTACGTTTCCAACTTCGATTGACTCGTGGTACTGCATGTCAATTGGTTTAGGCAAGTTCTTTCCCGTCTCAAAAATAACTGTTTCATATTGACACGGTACACGCTCAGAATGTGGCACGGCGGCGTTCGGCGCTTGGCGTAAAGATCGTTGCTCGTCATAAGTTGCCCAGTTGTTTCCAGAATAGTACGGTGTACGGCCGGGGACTTTGAATAGCGCCACGGAAATCGACGCAGGATCTTGGGACACAACGTTAAGCAAAAATGAATGTACAGGGAAGAGTAATCCTCCTTGCTGCGGAAGGATGAGCGCTGACACGGTTAAAATACCCTCGGGCAGTGCAACGAGGGCATTTAGTTTACTGGGAAAAACGATCGTTTGTTGCCCAGAAGGCAATCCCGACGGTATCCAATTCGAAATATCCATGAAATCTACACGTGGCAGCCAAACTTTAGCACTCTGAGTAACATTAATAGAAAACACTTGCAGAATCACGATGACACCAATTAGTCGAGTTGCTTTCATAGTGGCGGCTTGGAATAGACTGTACATTAGATTTTTTCCATACCCGGAACGGGGGCGTAGAAATAGGAAGACACAAACATACACAACACATTAATCGCTGACGAGCTTCCGTTGTTGTTTGGTTCTCTCACAGGGATTGATGATTGGTGTGGAGCTAGTTGCCGATAAGGAAACGCGACAGCATTTAAGCGCTCCGCATTTCGTCGATATCTGGGAGATGTGCAAAGACATGGGCGTTTTGTTTGGACGGGGCGGACTGAATGCCAATGTAAGTATTGTTCATATTATTTAAAATCTTTTTATTTCCTCTATCTAAGCTTCACACACTTAGTATTCTTCGTCAGTTCACCTTCCGAACAGAACTGATTTTGTTTTTAACAGCAAATGACCAGTCATTTAGCGCGATTTCGAAACTAACGAAATGAATCTTGTGTTATTCCTTTCCACTCAACAGGTGCTTAGAATTAAGCCTCCGATGTGCATAACAAAAGCGGACGTCGATTTTGCCTTGCATATTCTTGACACTGCCTTGAGCAAGCACTCGGAAGGAGTGCGCCAAAATTCTTAAAATCGTTTCAGTTCGATGTTCTTTTTTGCAATACATTAACGGAATATAAGGATTGTGCATCAATGAGCTGGTTAACAAATGGAAAAAAATAATAAATTAACATAACTGAATAAATAATGCAACAACGTTCGCGTATATTAATTTCATTCGCTCCTCATTTAACGATCATTTGGCTTTGCAAACACATAACGTTAGGAAAAAAGAGCTGAGCATTAACTAGCAAATTTAGACTATTTACCAAATTGTTTGAAGAAGAATCAGCATCTACTTGTCACGGGTGAACGTATGTCAACAGAATCATCACGGTATTGTTAGCCTGTAGTTTCCAGCACTTGGGTTGACACGTATTCAAAATTTTGAGATTACGTCTGCGTGTGTGTGTGTGTGTGTGTGTGTGTGTGTGTGTGTGTGAGCTTAATTATTAACATATTCATCTTTTGTACCACTTACAAAATATGTTTTTTCATGCTTTTGATTGCAATTAATCCATAACGTTTGTTTTGGCTTTAAACACGAATTTCCCGAGGTTCTCAAGGTTGGGACTAATTTTCATTTTTTTTATGCTAAATTTAAATTTCCCTGGTATAGGTACTACGTATCAAGCCACCTATGTGTGTTACTCGAACGGATGCTGACTATGCACTAGCAGTTATCGATTACTGCTGCGAACAGTACATGAAGAAACAAAAGCGTGGATCGACGCGCTAGACGAACGTGCCGACTTTTCAACCGTGTTCTGCTACGAAATTTGGGAAATATCACTCGAATGTACGCCACCTACGCTAAGCGTTGATAGTGCAAGTATTTTTACGTTAAGTTTTTTTCTTTGCCACTGTTATGAAACATAACATTCCTCATATTATGATCTGTGATGTATGCCAAGAATACCGGAGGTAAAGGGAAAGAATAAATTATACATTTCAACTTTGGACAGCAAACAAAATATGCTACATTTCGTTTCTAGATTTTATGTTACTCTTTCACGTGTTCTGGAATATATTCGTTTCTGTGTTTTTGTACTGTCTTTCGAATTCCCTTTTTTTTCCTTTGACATGGCAGATGTATCAGCCGTTCGTTCTTAGTGGATAATTAATGTGTTGATTTGTTGGGTTTTGGAATAAGGTTTTTTAAAGCGTGTCCAGCTTGTTCTGCGAATTAATTATTTTTTACTGAGAATATTTGTTTTTACCGCCGATTACGCGAAACGCCACAACACGTAAAATAGCATTAAAGAGTGTATGCGAGATTACCTACTAGCCTACGGTGGTCTGGTGTACTACTACACTTCAATACTTCATTTGGTTTAACTAGTTAAAAAGGTGCAAATAAAAATCTTACAAACATATTTTTTAATAGAATCGGTTGAGCCAATATAGGCTTAAATATAGATATAGAACAGCACTTGATTGAGACGCGATTCTTACAAATAGCGTGGGGCAAAAGCATTGCAAACCATATTTACAAATCTTGATTTGATGCACAACCCTTACTAGATTTTCTCTGAATTTCTTTAATAATCACGTTTTCTCAAAAATTTAATATCCTAGGAAAAATGTCCCCGTAAGCATGTTAAAAATGAATAGTAAAATGCATTAAAATATTTCAACATAAACATATTTGCTTATGGACGGCTTATTAACAGTCGAGAAAGTGTACAGTCTGATCCTAGGTTGACGTAAACTTGGCGATTGAGATACTTATTTACGCTTTTTTTTCTTCTATGCATATTTTCAACATATATAAACAGATACCACCAGCTGTTTACTGTTGCTTCATGTATTGCGCTCACAGATTATTAACACACTTTTATTCCTTCAAATCTAGCCTTTGACCGGCCAATAAATATTGATATCTTCTAGAGTAATACAAATATACCAACTGATTGACGTTTTTCACTAGCCTAGCGTGGAAGACTCGCACACAGTCGAGCCGTTACCGGTCATTTTGCCATAACTATGCCTCAATTTCAATCAAAATCTTTTCATCAGAATTCACATCAGCCGTAGCAAGCAGCGCCGCTGAAAGTTCCAAACGGGCCTTCTGTATTACCCATATCATAAGAGCGGCGCCAACAATCACCTACCACCCGAAACATGAACATATTAGTATAAGACGCTTATGATTGGTGTTCTCAAAGAGATCGTTCTTTTCTTACCTCTACCACAAATACACCGTATCCAGCCAGACCAAGGGCAGCATTGTGATCATTTAGCACTTCATGAATAGATCGCAATTTTGAGCCAAGATAAACGTTGATAGTTTGTGCTGGGAGCAGTCCAATTACCGTCCCTGCGTGGTAGCTTCGCGTGTTTACAGAACTTATCTGTTGGTTACAAGATCCATGGTAAGTAGTTGAAGTATCGAACATTGTGTACACAAAAACTAAATTATCGCGAAATTAAAAGAAGTAACGAATTTAGAGAGAAAGAACAATATTTTTTCTATACGGTTTAGTTTGCTAAGATAATTTAGGAAACAAAACTGTGTTAGCACAGTCGCGCACAGTATTAAACGCGTCGTTCTATCAAAAGTATATGCCCATTAGGAACATGAGACGGCTTGAAAAAATAACCGATTGCGCTCTATTGTTCTTACTTTTTCGAAAAGAAAATAAACAACCACTCGTTTTCAGGTGTTACTGTTTTAGGATGAGCTATTTCTCGTTTTTGGCTGCTGCAATAAAAGGCACCTGCAGCAAACATAGCTGACATCATTGTAAGTCAATTTTCAGTGGATCGTTTGTATGAGTTGCAAACGAACTAGAAACAGATGCATGATATACCAATAGCTACGCGCCTTTCAATATTTGTGTGTTAATAAGCTCGATATTTAAAATACAAATACACCGCCAAAGTGGAGCATCCATTTGTTGGTATTTTATGTAAACACCTTACTAACAAACCTATTGAACATGCATGTAGCTATTTGAATAAATTACATTTTAAGCAATTACATACACATGTCAATGCATATATATATATATATATATATATATATATATATATATATATATATATATATATATATATATATATATATATATATATATATATATATATATATATATATATATATATATATATATATATATATATATGTGCGTTCTGCTTCTAACGTAGATCCATTGTACAATACCGTTCTAGGTAGATCATTTCATCGACATCACTTCAAATACAATCTAATAAGAATACGTTTTACGGATATGTTTCAAAATGGTTATATATGACATGGGAAGCACTAAAAAATGTACTTACTCCGAATATGGTGTTTTGCAGGCCGAAGGGTATAGGCGTTAGGCGAGCAAAGAGTACAATTTTGAAGGCCCTTGGTCCAGATATCACGCGCAAAATGGCACGACCCGTTTCGTTTTTGATAAGCCTAAAAGAAAAGAAAACACACGTCACTTATTAGCAAACTACATGTATAGTATATAAAGAGAAAATTAATCTGTCAAACAGAAATAAATACCACATATTAAGTTACTATACAAGCCGCGCTGCTTTTAATAGCATGAGAAGAGAAGTTAAGAGCATATGCGATACTTCGTTAGAGAAAGTTTAATTGTGCCGTAAAAAAAATGGCAATTTCCGCTAATGCAAATGCTTTTCTGCATGTTCAAATACACAATTACCAATTACCAATTTTATTCATAAAGAATGGCCTGGAAAATCGTTACAAACATGCAAAATAACACACGTACATGCAATGCAATTACGTGCATTGAATAATTCTTCATCTTAGGCTGCAACAACCTCAAACTTCCTGGACTTGATTTACCCATAGCTGGATAACCAATCCAGCGTACGTCAGGGCAGTCCGTTTGAGATTAGAAATTAGTGTCATCGCTTTAAAAACCTAAAGCGCAATGACAAGGCCACTCGATTGGTCACGATTGGTTACGTTCAAATTCAATTACACGAAAAACACCATATCCATGATTAGGACGGCACATACGACATACGTATGTTGTGAGACATGTGGTTAGCCTCGAAACGAGTACAAGCTTACGTTATGATGATAGAATGAAAAGCGTTTGGTTTGTTGGTATAAACGTAATTAAATACTTTTGATTTCGGCTTGTCAACATACTTTCGAGCAATTAGTATATAATATAATTGTTGGAACTGAAATGTGAAACACATTGCGGTAAACATTTCCATAATTTTAAATGGTTATAGAATGTCTTTTTGCGTGTGCAATTGTTTCAAATATTTAACAAATATACAACTTTAACATTTGGCTAATGAATTGCAACGATGTAACAAACTAAATTAAAGCATATCCGATTAGAAAAATAAACACAAGATCATATGCAAGTTTTTTTTCCTCCTCGCGTAACCGGTACGGGATTCTGATGTCTTTGACCGGTCTGTCTAATATTATGATTAGTGTTTGTGATACCCATAAACTTTTCCTGAGTGTATCATGCCTAACACACCATTCGTAATTGACGTTATCAACGTCGAATCTATTTGTTCGATGCCTTGTGTAGAGTGTATGCTATTCCTCGGCGATCAGGCCTGTTCATCCCAAACGCAACGTCCTGACACAAACTACAATAATCCCAGATTGTCCTTTTTGTGCTCGATATGGATTTGTTGTGTGCAGTATTAATTAACGGGTTTCAAAGCTTCGTTACTGTATTCCACAGAGCTCACGCACTGTGGTGAAAATATGAAATACTCACTTGTGCACGGGCAGTTTGCTTTGGAGTGATTTGATTGTATTGTGTGCGATGGCTACACCAAGGTTTGCACCGATCATCACGGTCAACAAACCGCGAAGGAATCCGAACAGGTAACCACTGGCAATTATCAGCACCAGATAGCCGACTGTAATGGGGAAGCTGACGATGATGAACATGCACAGAAAGATGACAAATATGATCCATGTGTTTTGAGTTTCTATCCAGTACAAAACCCCTTTGGCGGTGTCTCGGAACGCGTAGATCAGCAGCATAATCCCGATCAGCAGGCACAGTGGAAGCAATAGGTTGAACATGGGCTTGCGCTGTGTAGCCAGTATTCGCTGCAACCGGTCCAGCAGATTATCGCGCATTGCGATCGGGTCGGCAGAAACGGTTCTTTTCCTATCGCTAGCAACCGCTCCCCTGGTAACGGGCAGCAAAGAAGCCCTTGATAAAACTGCTGCAGCAGGTGTTTCCTCGAAGAGAGGGCAGTTTTCAAATCGTGGGTGATCAAACACCGATGGATGGTCGTTGTTGGCCGTTTGTTTTGATACTCTGTCGAAATCAATAAGGTAGCTTCTGGGTGCCGTTGTCTTCGAACTTGATGTTCCCTCGAGTGACACGACAGTGTAGAATGCCTCGGATGGCAGTGTCAATGGTGGTGTGGATGGGTACCCACTTGCTGCCTCTGGTGCAAATTCAGGTCCAAAAAACGAGGACGCCCGATGATGTGAGAATTGAAAAGTAGAGCACCGCGTGGTCTTTGATAGGTATCGTGAAGTTTTGGAAAGCGGTCCCCAATATGTTGGAACTGTCGTTGTCGTTGTGGTTGGAGTGTTTGATAAAACGAATGTAGGAGAAGGTTGCCCCTGTAGCTGGCAATGGTCCTCAGCTGTGTTCGCCGTTTGGTGAAATGGTACTGCTTGCTCATCGAATTCGATTCCATCCTCGTCCAGGAAGCTCATACTGACTGGGAATGAATGCTCGCACGCAGGATGCTGAATCTGGTTAATTTAAAACGAATAACACCAATCATTACACTTGAAAGAGCTATCTGAGTGTGCGAGTTAGTGATTCCCCGTTCTGTTTAGAAACCTAGGGAGAGCTGGAGTTAGCCCCTGCTAACAAACGCTGACACCATGACCATGTTAAATCGGCGCCGTCATCGGCGGATGGCGTCAAAAACATGCATATAGAGCAAGAGTGAAAGCTGCCTTTCGTCTACAAATGCGATACACACATGCCGCATCTCAATACTAAACGACGATTTAAGACTGTACAATGTTCACCATTCACAAGCGAAGTTTCTTTTGTGGACGTTTTTCGGTTGGTTTGTTGACGACAATGCACAATTTCTAACACGAGGTCGAGCAGAACAGACCATCCAAAACATTCGCGTAGAAATATCGATCTGTCTTTTGCAGTATTATCGAAACAAAACACGCAATAACGTGTACAATTATAAACAATGTTTCTCTCCCTCGGGCATATTCGATGCAGCGTAAACACGATCACTTATAATAAAGATATTTATTTGCCCGTGAAAATACCACCACCGAAAGAGGATGCGCTTATGCACAAATTTACCATAATTGCACGAAAACAGTGCACATTGGCCACTCCTCGCTGATCCGACTGTTACTAATTGCAGTAGTTCCTGAGTAACTGTGTCCATTTTTCAGCCACATAGAGTTCACGGGAACTGAAGCCAATACACAACTCGTACCAAGGGAACCTTCCGCGTCACAACTCACTTACTCTGAGGCACACCAAATGGATGTATTTGTAAACGTGCTTTTGGTTTGCAATGCAATTCGGATGGTTGCTTTTTCGCAAAGTGGCTATTACCAACGCACAACAGTTGGATACATTAACACTGGGTTCCACATAACAAAAACTGTGCTGCACTTACTTTGGAATTTCACTTCACAGGTCACTAGCGTAGGCAACGCGTTTACATTGTAATTCTCTTCATTGTCTCTTCCCAGTTCCGTCGCGAAATTAGTAATGCAAGAGATTCAAAGTTTCACGAACCGTGCATGTTTCACGTTGACGAGTTTTTTCCTCAAGCAGACATGGAAAGTGTGCACTGGCAGGTTTGTTCTTTGGACGACTTCCATCAAATGAATGCGAGAGATGTTGTTTGTGGTATTAGTTAAGAGACTTTTTGACATCTCGCATCTCATGCGAGAGGGAGTGTGAGAGAGAGAGTGATACATTTGTTTATTGAAAAGAGGAGATACATAACTTAGCCAGTGGTCTATGCTAGTGCTACGCGGGCAGGAAACGTCAAATCGTCATCGAAAATGTCATATCATTTTCCCTCGCCGCGCTAGTTTGCTTCGAATGATTCTGACCCAATTCGAAATAACTTATATGCACCCAATTTCGTGGACCTTAAAATCCTTCGCTTCAAATGATTCTGACCCAATTCGAAATAATTCATATGCTCCCATGGTTGTGAAGCGACCAGGTTGTTGATACAAACGCATCGAAAATAATGACCCAAAATACTTTCATACCGTCCAGGTTGTTGATACAAACGCATCGAAAATAATGACCCAAAATACTTTCATACCTGTACTTCGCATGTATGTAAACTATTATTGAAGGCACGGCCAAGACGGTCAGATAGACAGAATATTCCCAACTAAAATTACATGTATTCGTTAATCGTCACTTTGTTTTGCCCCTATCGCCGCTTGAATGCTTTTTACAAAGTTTCGTCTAAATCGTCCAAATAATACAAATCATAAATGAACACTCACTCCTCCGGTCGCTATTTTATTACCGTTATGCATTTAAAAAAGGAAGTCGTTCAAGGAGTAGAAGAACGAACATACAATGAATAATATTACAAAGGAATGCGGGCCAAAAAAGCAAACGAGGATCGCACTTGTAAAACAGTAAGTCAAGGAAAGACCCGCTTCATTTCAGTTTTGTGAAGGTTTCATTTTAATGACTCCAGTGTTACATGTTTTGTTGTCGTGTGTGAGTGTAGTTGTAAATGTGGATTCTGCATAATTCTCGTGTGTGGGAAGAATTCATCTGCTTTTCTCTAACCATCACGGAAAAACTATGGAGGTTTAGCTCATAATGTTAATATAACATTCTGCTCGGCGTGCTCTTAAAGAAGGATCTTATGAAATGCAATACAACTGTATACGTTTTCTACTATTTGTTTCCCTACGGGATCGAAGTTAGTTTTTAATTGGAATTCATACACCATCTTAAAGTTTCTGTTTTTTTTTCGCCTGATGATGATGGCCTGTTTGCACGATTTTTTCAGCAGTGATTTACTATTTTCGCCTACGTTCAGTGAAGTCCGTCCTTGCAGCAACCAAGGACGATGGATACTCGAACTGAAGGAAAGTCAGGCAAACGATTATTAAATGTTCAAAACAGTACCTACTGCAAAGAAAGCCTACAAAAAATAGATCTTGAATCGCGAACGTATTGGATGTTGTAGATTGTGTAATTTATCTATATCGCTTCGTCTAACATCTTACAGGTTCCATCATAAAATATAGTATATTACAGTCTCTTCGCGAAGTTTCATATAACCATTACGCACACACGCTTGCTCTTCAGTGGAATCTGCATATGAGGCTTCACCGTACATTTGTTACATGCCGAGTTACGTTTTAAAATCGGTTACACGGAAACATGTTTGCCAATTTGTTGATGATGATTTTGGACTTTGAATAGTTGTGAAGCTTATTATGGTATTAATTCATTTGCTTTTCTTTCTTTTCTGCGTGTTGCTCAACGTACGAGGCCGGACAGACACTGATGACAATCGTGTTTTGGTGAGGCCCCACTCTCACTGCGCTTATAGCTCGTCCTTCGCCGGTTTATCTTCCTTCTCCTCTTCCTCTGGCTGCTGCTAATAACAAAGAAAAAGTATTTTTTTAAAAATTAGTATCCACGTTAAGCAAAGCAGCACAAATCCAGCATGAACGAACCTCGTCCTTTTCTCCTTCTAGGAACTTGACGAATCCTTCCAGCGTGCGTTCTCCCTTGAACTCGATCTTCTCGTTGTCACCCTTTCGGTACAGATAGATGGTAGGGAATGAAGAAATCTTGGTGTGTTCCAGCTCGTTGGCGGTTGCGTCAATCTTAGCGATGACTACACTGTCACTGTCCTTGTATTTCTCTCCAAGCTTGTCATAGATTGGCACCAGCTGTTTGCAGTGGCCGCACCACGGAGCATAGAATTCAACCAACACATCCTTAGTTTTGTCGAATGCAACCTCATCGAACTTGGTGGCTACGAGCACTTTCACTGGCTCCTTATCCCAATCCTCCGGAAGATCTTGAGACAGCAAATGCTGCTTCACCTTACCATCGAGGAACGACTGCACGAATTCCAGAATCTTATCTGCCGACAAGTCGTTCGTTTCGGGTTTGTATTTGGCCATATCTTCTTCCAAACGGATGATTCGTAGCGACGGAACCTCATCTTTCTTCATGCCAAAGAATTCCAAGATGCGAGTGTGGTCCTCTTGGTCGGCATCGATCGTCACGAACAGGATCTGCTCACGGAACTTTTTGGCCACTTCCTTGGCTGGTTCAACAAATTCCTTCAAGTGTCCTGATTCCTTCGAGATGAAGAACAGAAGATGGCTCTTGATTTCTCCGCCAAAGATCTTTTGCGCTGTTTCATGGCTAAAGTCAACAATCAATGGCAGTGCCTGAGCGGTGACGAACTTTTTCAGCGCTTCCTCTGTTGCTTCTCCTTCAAATACAGCCTTTCCTTCATCGAAATGTTTGAACAGAACCACAGAGCCACACTTCGCTTCATACTTCTTGTACACATCCTCACTGCTTGTAACGCCGAAAGGATAGTCATCCACGGCGACCGCCGTTGCCATGAACGCCTTGGCTTCCTTCGACTCACGGTCTTGGAAGAATCCAACAACGGCTACATTATTTTCCTTCAAAAATTCCTCTGCAGCCTCGACCGTTTCGAGCTCTTTAGCAGCGGGGCCCGTTTTCTTCTCCAGCCACGACACGATTGTGTCCTGTTCGCGTCCACCAGTGTAATCGACTTGAGATCCGCTACGGAAGAACTTGAGAGTCGGGTATCCACGGATGCCATACTTCTCGGCAAGTTCGGGTTCGACGGTGGCGTCTACCTTGGCAAGCTTAATTGTAGATTCCTTGTCGGCTAGTACCTTAGCAGCTTTAGCGTATTCCGGTGCCAGAGCCTTGCAGTGTCCACACCAGGGAGCGTCTGTAGTGGGAGGTTTCACATGACAATTTAAGTTAATTTTAGTATTCATAGACCGAAAAATTTCGAATCAGATCTTTAGGGCCGTATTATTGATAGAATGTACACTTTTATCTTGTATGAGTTATTGAACCATTGCAATATTTCGTACAGTACATTAAAACTGCGATGCGTTTTTATCACAATAACAATCATAATCTGCAGTTGCATTATAGCTCATAAACGAAAAAAGAAAGATATTAGTGTGCCTTTAACGTACACAAAACAGTTTATAATAATTTCGCTTTACTTGACATAAGATGTGAAGCAATAATTGGTTTGATTTAAACAATTGATTAGCGAAAAAATACCGTCTATATGCCTCTGAACTTGAAACTCATGAAGCAGCACAAAATCACTATCATCAGTATATCTTTCAGCAAGGGTGATAGACTAGGGGGAACCAGTTCCGCGCTAAAAATAAAGATTGCTTGCTCGATCGTATCGTATTGATTCAGCCTCTGGCAAACATCCTACGTGCGTACGAAGTTATCCACAATTTTTAATTCTTTTCGTTAATTTATATGATCGTACAAACGGTAACGGGCGGAGGTCATTGACCGTGAACATAAACGACCCCGCGGGCGAGCCAACCAACTATGAAAGCCCGTGTAGTTCGTCTTAAGACACATACACAAGCAAAGGAAAAGCGTACGAAATACGAATGCAGTGCATACACCCGCAGAGTCTATGTATTAGTATTCCCAGCCCGTCACTATTCGACACGTCACGGTTCCGGACAGCTTGTTTAAAAACCGGTCAAATAGCATAACTTGGTATGCATATCTCGCGGTTAAAAAAGTATGAAGCAGATGCTTCCACAGAATGATTTTCTCCTGTTTTAGGAAAGAAAATAAAATGCCAATCACAAAATTGTCTTCCTTCATTGAGTCCGGTTCGTTCACCGAAAACAATTATGGGTACCAACTCCATTATGGGTACCAAGTTTATCAACAGACGTCGATGCTTATATCTGATAAAAGCAACTAGTACAACATAACGTCATTGCTCTGAAAAGCTAAAAAAAAGCGATAACATCACGCTAGAGGAATAGTATAAAAAACCCGCATATAAAAGGTGCAAAAAGATGAACAGAAACGTAACCAAATTATACTCATACGCACCGAAAAGACTGATGAAATGCAAGCTTTGAGGGCCCATGTTTAGGTTTTCGGACACGTCAAAGCTTTTCCGAAGAAACAAGCTTAAATCGCGCCTCCCCAAAGGGCAAACATTTAAGGCACTTTGAGGTGGAAAAACATGCCGGCGACACTCAACTGAAAACAGACACACTCCTAGGGAAACATGTGTGTAAACATGTTAAAATCTGAACCAACGTTTTTTATTCTCTATACCAACTCCGCTGCACGTTGCGTGTTTGAACAGATATAGTTCACACAAAAATGGTGGCAAACTCCGCTGTAGTACTTTGACAAGCGGTTGATAAGAAACATAGAAAGCATCCTTTTCTATCGACGTGGCCCGCTGCAATCGCATTCTTTAATCTTCGAACACGTAAGCGTATTCGCCAAGCACTGCTTCAGCGACAGGTACACGTAATATGGTCAATGATGCAATTCTATGTAGGCGTGAGTGAGAGTGTATATGGAGCATCTTCGAAAACGAGCCAACTGCTAGAAGCTTTCCGGGATATGGATGAAGCTATATTTGGTACTGCTTTCTAAAACTAACAGCTGTCGAAAATTGGTCAACTTTGCAAAATGCTTCAATTGAATTATACTGTGTTGCTGAATGTTTTGCTGTACTTTACCTAAAAACCTAGTGGAACCAGACGCAAGCCAAAATTACGCATATGAATATGCTTCGTTGCCGGCCGGTTGTTTTTGGAACCGGTTGGAAACAACTTGGCTCATCAAACCAAACATTGCAAGCCACTCGATGCTGTGTGTTTTGCGACTGGTAATGGTGGTGGAACGAGTAACGCTGAAAAGTTCCACGTATACAAAGATTCCTATAGGCAACTGTAACAACCCTGACCACTGGTCGTCTTGGTTCTGCCAACCAGAGAGCAAGCGCGTTAACCATTCCCACACACAATTCACTGGTGCCGCTCGCTATGCTCCATCACTAAAAGTGGCAGTCGGTGTTTTAGAGCGAGCTCTCGAATGATTCAAGAATCACAGCTTAGACACTCTAGTAGAAAGAACGTGCAATTTAACGCAACAGCGCCCAAGCAGATGTTTCTCAGGCTTCGGGCTAGCTGTTTTCCTGTTTCTGTACACGTAAGCATTTGCCGTTTTGTGCATTAACAAACTTCCGAATGGCATTAATATCCGTTCCTTCCATATCGAATATCAATCGAGCAATATCATTGAATTTCGTGATCGCTGTTCAGATAGAATCTGAAGCTCTGAGGACAAAAAACTCAGCTCCAGTATGATAATTATGCCATAGTGCGCTGCTGGATCACATATGGATGAATGACCGTGAAAAGCTGATGAGAAAATTTTAAAGGTACTTACAGAACTCCACGAGCACGAATTCGTTGTTGGCGATGACGGAATCGAAGTTGTCCTTAGTCAGAACCAACACTCCATCCTCGGTTTTGACCTCTTCTTCTGCAAGCGCTACAGCGGCGAACGTTAGCGCTAACGCGAATACCGATAGAATTCGCATTGTGGCTCGGTGCTTGTTTAAGTATGCAGGAAAATGCGACTGCCGTTTGGTCGGAAACTGTGCACAGGAAAACTGTACGCGAGTTGGAGGCAATGAAAGAATAAGAGCGAAAATACTGTTAGCCTCGCATATGGCCGAACCGCGGACCACCACTGTCTCGAGCGCCGACTTGACCGAACTGATAGACGGAAAGTTGATCAATGGAAGCTCGAAGAAGAAAGGAAGCACTTTATGCTTATGCCTCTGTGAGCTTGATACACGAATATGTGGTTCAAGCGGGGCGCTAGTGTGTGCAAAGTGAGGAGCGGTACATACTAGCGGCACAAGCGAAAGCTGCAGATATGTAGCTACCCCAACTGGATGCCTCGAAACACGTTGATAAGGACAAGGAATGGAAAAGCAAAACAATTTTTACTTACAACTCGCCGGAATCACTTACATTCGCGAAAAAGGAACAAATTAATGTTTTTTTACCACTGACGTGGCGGCGAGTCGTTTAATGAACTCACACACACACACTTACACTCACACGATGCACTGAACTCGAATTCTACCATTAACGTCACTCATGACAGTGCAGTTCTCTCAACCAAGGTGTATACAATAAATGCTGACAATTGTCACATATATTTGTTTACAAAACACGTGCTTTCTATATATCTGCTACGAGTGAAGCTTTGGCATAAAACGGACATACATTGTTGTAAATATGCAGAAAATGGAACCAGAGAAAGTGTCTGCTGCAGTGGAGGAATCCTCGGCAAGCGAACCGGTCCTTGAGCAAGATGTGAAATGTGAATTGAAAGGCGAAGAATACGCGTACCTCGATGCTACCGGCTTCACATCCGAGTTGTTCAAAATCGAACTTCGAGGGCTCCCCAAATACTATGGCATAGGGGTATGTACACTGACGATAGTTTAGTTCAAAGTTTGAACCGACATTTCCTATGAACATTTTTGCAGGAACTTAAAAAATTGCTGAACGTGAAGATGAAGCTATCTATGAACAAAATAAAAATTATGAAGCCCGGCAGTCCCTTCATATTCATTTGCTTTCGCAACCAAGAGGATCGTGAAGCGGCAATTAAATCGCTTGATGGTTACAAATGGAAAGGCAGGGAATTGTCAGCTTTCGAAGCTAAACCTGCTCCGGATCCTTTGGTACGTCGACGCAAGGAAGCATCCTCAACTGAAGGAGAGCCATTAAACATAAAGCGACGCACTGTCGAAGCATCGTCAACGTCGCTCGCATACCTGCCTTACGAGCAGCAGCTGAAGCAAAAGCAATCGGAAATGGAAAACGTACTTCAAAAGTTTGGAAATGAACTATGGTCGTCCATTCCGACGCTACGACCGTATGTGGAAAGGCAACGCCAAGAGCACGGCGGTCTACCTTGCGCTTTGGAGTCGATTCGACCGTCTCCTATCCAAGATGGATATCGTAACAAATGCGAGTTTTCTATCGGAAAGGATGCACAAGGTGTAAAGCGCGTAGGATTTCGGGTTGGAAGCTATTCTAATGGCTTTCTCGAGGTTGAATCAATAGCGCATCTCAAGCACATCCCGAGCACGATGAAGCAAATAGTAGCGCTCTTTGAAGAATACGTGCAACGTTCACCGTTCGAAGTTTACAGCGCCGAAACATATCAGGGCTTCTTTCGTCAAATGACAGTGCGAATGTCGTATGCAACCGGTCAGGCGATGGTGATCGTAGGCGTGCATCTCCAGTCACTATCCGTAGACGAGCAAAAGATAATGAAAGAGGCCATCGTCGATTGCTTAACATCGGAAGCCGGTAAAAAGGCAGGTATTTGTTCTATCTACTTTGAAGTGATTCAAAAACGGCAGCAAGGCCAATACACCAATCCAATGGAACATTTGTATGGAGATACACACATTGAGGACAAAATATTAGGTCTCACATTTCGCATCAGCCCAGGAGCATTTTTCCAAATCAACACTCCTGCAGCCGAGCTGCTCTATCAGTGCGCCATCGATGTTGCTGCACCCGATAAAAACACAAGTATTTTGGACATTTGTTGCGGAACGGGTTCAATCGGCTTATGCTTCGCGAGTCACTGCAAGCAAGTGTTTGGTGTCGACATTGTTGAGCAAGCTATTAAAGATGCGGAGTACAACGCTCAAAGGAACGGAGTGAAGAATTGTAAATTTTTCGCCGGAAACTCTGATGACCTTATAGTGTCATTGCTTAGACAAGCAAACGTTATCCCGGAACAGCAGGAATCACTGACAGCAATTGTCGACCCACCGAGAGCTGGCTTACGTACGTAACTTGCAAAAATGCTACAGATTAAACCATTTTGGCTAACTTTGTTGTCTTCTCTTTTAGATATTCGCTCGATTACGCAGCTGAGAAACGCACGAGGTTTAAATAAACTGGTATACGTGTCATGCTCACCGCAAAGTGCTATCAAAAATTGGATCGATTTAATGCGTCCTTGCTCCAAGCAGCTGCGTGGAGAACCATTCATTGCGCAGAAAGCTATCGCAGTGGATTTATTTCCGCATACTCCTCACACGGAATTGGTTATACTATTTGAACGTGAGCCAGAACCTAATCCAGATCCCGTCGCTGAACAAGCTAAGAATGACGAACAAGAAAGTGGAAAAGAAAAAGGAGAGATGATGGGAAATACTTAAGTAGGAAGGATATGAATAACCTTTCGGCGATTTCATGGAACATATAAATATCCTTCGGTTAATGGCAAATATATGCTTGTGTTTGCAATCCAGTGACGTACGTTGATGACGTAGTCGTTCCGCTTCATACAATGATTTCGTGTGCATCTTTGATCTAGATCGTGCACCCATTGTATTACACACCGATTACTTCCAACGATTCCCACACTCTGATTCAAAGGTGTAGCAAAGTAACGGGAATCCCACTCTCTCGAAAAGATGTAAAGGTAAGATGTTTGTTGCTTCGGTGTGTAATATTAGTGAACTGCTACATCTACTGGAATGATGATGCACATCTTTCTGATACTTGTTAGTTTTTTTGTTGTGCTGCACTTTTCCGATTGCGATCCGCGTAGAAGTGGACGTTATCAACCACCGAAGCCACGATTTGAAATATTTGATCCACAAGGACTGATCGTATGGATTAACGCTGATCCAGGAATTAGTTCGTTTACATTTCACGGGAAACTTAATCAACAGTTCGAGCAGTACTACGATGTGGGGCGATGGGCACAAACGATAACCAAAATAAAGAATGGACGATACCTTTTTATCGACCGTGAAGCAAAACTAGTTCCTGGTGATACCATATACTTTCGTACAGTGATAGTTCGTAACGGACAAACGTACCGTACAAATGGTGGATCATTCATCGTTCAAGAGCTACGTCCGGCGGCTACTCCGTCGCCTATATCTGCATCCGGTGTTGTGCCACGTTCCGCGACATCCGAGTTGTTCCCGTACGCGTCATTATCACCTAATGAACGGCGCACTAAAGAGGTGAGATCAACCGCAACGCAAACTGATGATTACGAGGATCGCATGATGAAAGGTTGCGCCAACGGACGTAGTACTGTTAATGGACGAAAAGTTTGTGATGGCGAAATATTGTTTGAGGACGATTTTAACGGGCACACGATAAATATGCAGAAATGGCGTATGGAGAACCGTTTTGCTTCCGATCCGGATAACGAGTTTGTGGTTTACGCAGATTTCAAGGACAATATTAAGCTGCAGAATGGTCACCTGGCTATCCGGCCCACTCTATTCGAAGAGAAATTCGGTCCTGGTTCGACGTCGAAGCAGTTTCGTTTCGCTGAAGAATGCACTGGTCACCGTAGTTCACGGGACTGTATACGGGACACGAAGATCGACTTTGATATGATACCTCCGGTGCTTACTGCGCAGATTACTACCATCAACAGTTTCAGATTTACCTATGGCAGAGTGTTAATCCGAGCGAAGCTGCCACAAGGAAATTGGATATTCCCTCGTAAGTAAATGCTCACTAGCGGTTTTGCTCGGACAAAATGACATGCAACTAACAATCTGTTAATTATTTCTTTTAAGAGTTATTCATCATCCCAGCTACAGACTTTTATGGACCAGATAATTATGCTTCTGGGATGATGCGCGTTGCATTTGTGCTCGGCGGACCTCGTTTCAGAAATCAGCTATCGGGAGGACTTATAGTGAGCGAGCGGGAACCTTTACGCTGTTCTAAGATGTGCACGTTGACTAGGAATGTACAATGGAGCGCCGACTTTCACGAGTACGGCCTCAAATGGACACCGGAGGGAGTCTGGATGGAGGTAGATGGAGAAGTTTACTGTACGGTTGATCCGGAAAATGGTTTTCACAATGACATTCAATCTAGCAAACCTGAACTTGCAAACCTCTGGCGACTGAGCGGAACTCGAATGGCCCCGTTCGACAAAGAGTTTTATCTGGGTCTAGGTGTAGGTGTAGGTGGTCATTACGATTTTCAACATGTCGAAAGAAAGCCATGGAAAGATTTAGGCGTAAAAGCGATGTATACGTTTTGGAACGCACGAGACAGCTGGTATCCTACATGGAATGTGAATAGTACCATGTTGATAGATTTCGTTCGCGTTTTTGGCGTTTAAAAGTTGGGAATACATCGAACTAATTGCAATCGAAATTCGCTTAACTATTGTGTAACGTTCACTAACCTAGGGCGTCCGGCTAAATCCGGATTTTAAATATTCAAGAGTTGCATTGGTGTTAAACAAATGTTCATAATATGAACTCTCTACCAACGTTTACTAATTTTATTTCACATTATACAATTTCGTGCAAACCGGGCAAGATGGCAGCACGGCCGCGCTTGCGCAAAATGTAAACAAAACAAACTTCGCAGTGTGTGTGAACTGTCAAATGGTAGAGCGTAAAATTACGGCTGATATTAATTCACAAGAACCAGGTTCATGTAAAAGAACCAAATCGGTGCTAGATTTCTAATTGATTGTTGTTCCTGTGCAGTGCATTCGTACTACAACAAAATGGAAAAGTCCTGGGTTGTGGAAAAGTGATATGCGACAAGAGAGCTAATCGTAGGTAAGAAGTTTGTTTGCATGACGATGCGAGCCTCAACTCGTATGGTATGTTATGCATGCGATTTGTAAAGTGATTCGTTCATGCAAAAGAAAGAAACTTTCGGTTTATCGCTCGATCCTGATGACGAATGGTGTTACACGGTACGTATGCATGAACGTTGTTTATTGTCCAATGGTAGTTTAAAGCAGGCAAAGTAAATTAGAAAGATCCAAAGTAGTTTAGAGAAGGGCGGGGAGAGGCTCTATATTTTGATCCAGCATTTATTACAAGTGAGCCATTGTCTAGTGAGTTGCAAATATAGATGGTCAATTATTTTACAGTGTTTTCTCAGCTCTTCGCCACATGTGTGCATGCTGTTTGCTATAAAATGTGTGCAGCTCGAATGGGAGTAATCTTAAAATAGATCGTTGCGTAAGCAAACATAGAAAACGAAAATTCAGATGTACCGTGGTCGAAACGCTATAGCCAGGATTGATGCGAAATACGACATAATTGAATAAACGATGTATTCCCACTCTCCTAAATACGGCTCACAGCCGAAAACCTTGAAACGTTTATCACTATCGAAACTTGGATTTTTTTTTTCTTTTATTTCATCCATTATCTCCGTGCTGTACCTATCGCGCATGTTTCTTGGCACCGCCTGGCTGTTGCATTCTTATCAGTATAAAGAAGTACCGGGAATTAAAGCCTAAGAAAAAGACTTCAATGCGTGGTTTCCTATTTCTGTTTGTTTGGTAAATCGGTTTCTTGATCAAGACAATCCTACAGGCCTTTCTAGTCCTGGCACTTTAACTTTGAATGCCATTTTGATTATTAGCGAAAAGAGCCAACGTAAGAGCAAGCTCTCACCGAAGATGAGCTGGGAACATCAAGAGAGCAGTTTGTCTAGGCGTACCTTTTCCGGAAATTAGTAAAACTTCCGGATGCACCGTCCGCTGGAAGCATCGGTTTGCATTATTGGTCGTTGGTGAAAATGATTTTGTATTACTTGCGTCCTAGCAGAAACGCTATGCTCTTTGAACACAATGGAGGATTTTTTCGACGAATCATGTCTTACGTTTGTGTTAGAGAATATTCTTCATCATGTTATAATTATCACTAACGCCTATCGTATGTTTTTCTTTTGGCTTTTTTCGTTTTAACAAATTTATTAAATAGGTAGGTTACAGAAGGAGCATGCAACACATTGAATAAATCGTAACAAAAACTAGCTTGTGCTTTTCACTTAACATGCCAGCGCCCCAAATTACATTGCTTCTAGAAAAGCATTTTTTGGTGTAGAGAAAATGCCAAATTCTGCTAAATCAGTTGTATGTATGTAGTAAGTGCGATCACTTCCGCCGCCCACTGCAATGAACACAAACTGAGAAGTATTGCAACAATTGTCTCTTCTCTGGTTCTTTTGTGCGGGCGCTCTCGAATTGGCATACTGTTGAGGCACCGCGAGTATGGCCGCGTCGATGAAAGGGAACCGTTTTATTAATTTATCTATCGTTGCCACTTAATTAAACATAAAATCATCCGCCCAATAGCGTTACACTTACCCTCCAACCCCCCCCCCCCCGCTCTTTTACTTCCCGCTCTCTCGCTCTCTCACTGACACATACAATCAAGCGAACGAAAATCCCTCGATCAAGACGCGTTTTTCTACGTAATGCATTCACCCAGTGCACGTGTTGGTGCGATCGCGTTTGCTTATCAAAACAACCGACAAGCCCGAACATACACGTTGCGTTCTTGCGTACTATGGTGGCATCGTTTTGTTGGGAGTTTTACTTCATGCAGCCTAATACAACACATGCAGTCAGTTTGTGGGGTCTCCTGCTTGGGAGACGTTCTTCTGTAGTGAGGATTTTGCTGGTGCAATGTCACGTACAAGGTCGCCGTACACGTGTTATCTACTCGCGACGCGATAGCGGTTAGGTTAAGAAACGATGGACTTATCGTAAAGCATGAGCAAAAGCTACTAATGAAAAATCGAACTTTTGTTGATACAACAGCGCCCATTCCCCAGAAGTGCCCGGTTCCTGTACGTATAAACCGTTCCAACATGTAAAATTCATACGACTAAGTCTCGCGCCGTGATGAGTGACGACGGGCGAATTCGAATGTGCGTTAGATAAATAAAACAACGCATACATATGTAGCCATAATTCTGTGCTCAGACTCTCAGAAAACGGCGTGTGTGTGTTGTTCTTTGCATCGTTCTGAAGATGCGCTAACATTACCGACCTCACAACTAGAGTAGTCGGAGCATAGTTTAAACTTTTCGCTGTTCCGCGTGTCGCGAGATTTAGATGGCAACATATACTCTTGCTCCATTTTCCTCTACATGGTATTTCCTCTTGGTCGAAGTTCTCTCTCCGAGTTGGACCACGAAGCGCGTTTTTGTGGTGTTATAGGACTGCTCTGATTCCGTTAAACTCACTCACTTGTGTGCGGTTTCATCGACCGGTCGCGCAGCTAGCGCGGTGAACGCCACAGCACAGCTTGATCGTGGGATTTTAACGTTTCTTCAGGGAGGGAATATTGTGATTATTCTGACGACTACTTACATTACATGGATACTTAACAGTTTTACAACCCCCGGAAGCGTCTATTGTAGGTAAGTACTAGTTTTCTAAGGTATCAATTTTTACTGTGAGTCCTGTATGTGTGTGTGTGTGTGTGTGTGTGTGTGTTGCGTATACAAGTGTGTTTTGTTCCTTTATCTCTATGTCTGAGTTTACAGTAATATGTGGTGTGTTTATTGATGTTTGTTCCGTCGAATGACACACCATACTGGCCGTACCACCAGGACTCACTGTTCTGATTTTACTTGTGATTAATCAAGAAAACAGGGATGCGTGTTCTCAGGTTTCAGCCAGCGTTCTCGGGTTTGAAGAGCAATTCGTTCAATAATAACATAGAAAATGTTCTATCCCAAAATTCTGAGATAGATAGGCTTATTATGCACATAGTTGAATACACACGACGATTAAATTTTGGCAAGTACGTAATGCAATAATACATTGACGAACAGACTAGATTTTTTTCGCTAAGTCTTGTGCGTCATAGATGTAAAAATTAGAGAGTGTTGAGGGCAAGGAAAGGAAAATTATGAGCAACGCAGTTTTGATAAGATTTTATTTACACAAAACCAACACAACAGCTACATTCAACGTTGCTTTTATCTGTTGGTATGTTGTTTGAACCAATGCGATATCGCAGCGACGAAAGACTTCAACGAGGTGTAGAATGTGCTTTGGAGGAAACAAATATAAAGACGTTATATTTATAGCCTAGCCTAGCCACCCCCTACCAGAACACGAATCGATAAATATTATAAATTACTATGCTGGTTAAATAAGCACAGAAATACATGTTTCTGCGTTTGAATGCATGCTATCTCATTACCGGCATGCGAAGTGCAAAGGCGATAATTTATGTATGACAGTATTTTAGCTATGCAGATTGTCTCTCCGAAGACAGGATTGACTTACAAGAAATGTCTTTAAGCCGCACAAATCGTGCATAATTTTTGACTATTGCCATATCGACCAAAACCATCCGAACTTAGACGCGATAGATAACGTTTAGTAAAGCAAAAAATACTTTTAAACTGAGCTGAAGGGAAATAATAAAATTTAAATCTTATGTTTAGAAGCGTTCGCTTATGGCATCTTTGAATCAATTTTTGAGTCGGTCTATTGACCCAAGGCAGGCAGGCAGGCTTGAATCAGCAACGATCGAGCGACCGATGGAATTGTTTTGTTTTTAATCATTCAAGCATTGCATATGGATATGTTTTTTCCTCTCGGTTGAGAGTATGTATTGGATCGGGGATTGGTAGCATCGAACCTCGCTCTCTGCGTATGTATGTTGCCCAGAGCTATATTATAGCGCATGTTGTGCGCCGAACGCATATTGCCTTGCCTTCAATCACCACACTACGCCTCAGAGCTAAGAATATCTTCACCAGACGCGGCAATAGCGATTCTATCGTTGGTTGATGAGATGGCGCGTTTCTTGGCCCGTATCGCTCTCGACCCGTCCCGCCCGTTGGTTCTAGAACACGGAGGCTACTGGCCTGCCTGAAGCTTCGGTTTTCAATTCCACCACGAACCGGGTTATTTAACATGATTCCAACACATGCACGGGATTCTCTACAACGGTTTCCTTTTTGCTGACATCAGTCAGAGGGTTGCGCTTAATCATACAGCATCCCAGCAGCGGAAACGGAATGCGACGTACAAACCCGAATGTAGGGAAACAGTAACAGTTCTCTTCTTCTGGGTGACGCTCGTTGATGCCTGCTTGCGATCGTTTCATATTGCACCACACATGTATGAACTTTTGAGTGACTTTTTCCTTCTCTCCCACGATGCAGACTTCATTTGTTTTCTCGGTCCGGTGGGTTTTTTTTTAATGATTCGAGATAAAGATTTCAACGCCGTCTGTCACAGAAACCTCGGTGGCAAATGTGACGGTGATAAGTGAAGAAGACGAAGATTTGGCTTCCGAATGAACTCTATGCCATGAATCCACAAGGAACTGAGCAAACTGTGAAAAAGAAGCACGTGCGACACAGATGTTGATGCACATACAGCAGAACAGATAAATAATAGAAACGAACAGGATATAAGCTAGGCCGATACAGAACAACTTTGGGTCGTACAAAGCAAACAGCAAAAGAAACATTCATACCGAAGGCGTGGTGATACATAAAATGCGACATAAGATTGATAGAAGAAAAGAGAAACAAGAAAGGCTTGTGCTTCGTGTATTAATGGATTTTTTTTTACAACAACATAGTTGAATCTTACTTCCATTTTCATTACGGTCGAATAACAGGCTCTAAATTGCTGCAGATAGTAATGGTTCTTATCAACTTAGTTTTTCGCCGCTCGTTTACCGACTTATCATGAACAGCATGGGTAGCATCACACCATGGGTTTCCAGTCTGAAGGCGAGTTGAAGTTTTTCTTGAATCGGCACGATTCGTCCGAGTTTACTGGTTAAGGGATCATCCCGCATTTCTGTGCGATGTTTTTGTTAGCATTGCATTAGGATGATATTCTGAAAGAGGGGTCATAGCAGTTGAAATCTCCGTGGTTTGCTCAGTGTATTCAAAGAACACGAACCCGGACAGTCAAAATGATGTTTTCCCCTTGTGGTGCTGGTGTGCGACTTTTGGTTAACTCAGAGCTCGAGTACTGGAACATGGAGTCAACAATATAGGACGTGATAAGTTGTGTTGATAGGGGCTTAACTAATGTGCTGGCGGCTACGTAATAGAGATTGTTTGTTCAGCTTATCTGAATCAACTTTTGTAGCGTGCGGTTATATTCGATCGGCTTGGCCAACAGTGGTGAGCCTGTTCAAAATAATATGATCGAAAATGTCCTGCTGCTACTAGCCGGGATGGTGTGCATTCGACGTTTCTCGCATCTTCAAAAGGTAAATGTGTAAAAATGTATCTATCCTGTTTGAATGATTTTTGTTATTGATACGTGGGACAATAGTGAACCCATCGGATATGTTCTACAGATTTCTCATAAACATTTCAATTCCTTTTTCCAGCTCTTCTCTATATTACGCTCCACATCGGAAGTAAGCTTCTACTGCTAATCGTACATGTTCATGATTCATCGAAGAAAAACTCCTATGCGTGTATTATATACACAGGAATATCTTCTACAGGAGGGTATATGCAACCAAGGTACGACAGGAGGTCAACTAATGGTTCAACCCCTGAAAGCTCATTCGGTACGGTCTGATTGTGGCGGAACGAGGAGGTGAACAACGGGGCTTCAGTTTTTGAAATGTGGTGCATGCATAATTTCGACCTTAACTCGTTCAACGACTCCGAATGCGACGGGCAGGAAGACGGAAATTGACGTGACCTACCGAACACCGTCTTCGGAAGCATCCCTGCAGTAAGAGTATGAACTATCAAGAACAATTTTAAAGCTTGTTAGCAGAAGTGTTTCAAGACTGTTGATCATTTTGCCTAACATGTAGAAACATTCGTTAAAAATTGTGGAGTGGGCGTCTGGCATGATGCGTGCCTCACCCGTACCTGAGCGTTTTCTCTAACCTCATAACTGGATGGTGTCTGAAGCCAGGAGTTGATAGAATTCGCGCCCAAAATACAATGTGTTAGTGCGATAACGCATTATGTGATCTTTTCTCTCTGGTGGTGGTGTTGGTGCTTTTGGTTGTGGTAATGTTTTAGGTGCTTTTCTTAAACTAACAGTGCTGATGGTGATGGTGATACGGCTCTTATCAGCAAGCTGAAAACTCTTTCCACTAACACAATTACGGTGCGAGAACGCATACCACGGTGCTTGAATAGACTTGTGCAGCTACGAAACTTCAAACCCTTGTAAACGACCGAACTTTACGTGTACCGATTCAGTCTCAAGACGCATTGCTAGAAACACTCTCCCCCCGGGAGAACTTAACGAACGATACGGCATCGTGGTGCGTTTATTTCTTTCCGTACGCGTTTGTAAACAGCGTGTTCGATTACAATCCGGACACACAAGACATCTTTCGGCTGAGAGGTATAGCTCGTTCGACGTTTCGAGGCCATTTGGTACCGCTTCTTTATTAACGACATGATGAAGAAATCAACGCGTCAAACCCGAATGTCTCGGTACGTGGGTAAGCATTCGCCAAAGATTGCAACCCCAGATGAAGGCAACAATAACGTCAACATCAGCAGCAAGGGCACCATCCCAACTCCCGCGAAGATGTCGAGTGGCGAGGAAGAAATGTCCGCAATGGAACTTCCTTCGTTCATTGCGGAAAAACCGATCAACTACAACGAAACATCTGCCCACTGCGATGACGAGGATGATAAGTCGGATGTGAAGAAGCTAGTCAATGCAGTTGACGAAGCAGGCGAGGAAGCGGACGGTGCCGAGTCTGGTAGTGGCACCGATGCAACCCTATCCTCTGCCGGGGGATCGGCGTCGTCGAAGCGCGGTCGAAAGCGCCAAGAACGGAAGCTATATCAGTGCGAAGTATGCCAAAAGGAGTTCATGGGCACGAACGATTTGCGCAAACATTTGCGTATACACAATGATGAACGGCCGTACCCATGTCCGCACTGCAAAAATCGTTTTCGACAGGCAGGATGTCTGAAGAACCACATTGCTTCGCAGCACGGTACGGATGAGCAGTATACGTGCGATCTTTGTGGAAAATCGTTCCCCATTAAGGAGCGGTTACGATTACATATGCGCATTCATACGGGCGAAAAACCGTACAGCTGTTCGCTTTGCCCGAAAACCTTCGCACGTGGTGGACAGGTGAGTTTAAATATAATATATTTGGGAAACCTTTATTATGTATTCTAATTCTAAACACTTGACGATACGGTCTCCAAAAAGTGGGAGAATAAAAGCACCGGCTGCACGAAAAATGGGCCAGAAATCCTTCCTGCAAAGCGCACTTTTTGCTTCCTGTTCAATCGTGCAATCAGTTCCGTGTTCAGTAAACTGTGTATGTTGCTTTACATGCTGTACTCCTGTCCTGTAGGGAAAGCCTGTCTCTTTTGATTGCAGTTTTTTTTTCTATTTATCAGCAAAAGATGAAAGGAAAGCAAACGATTCTCGCACGAGCGTGCTCTAGCGCTTTCTCCCGTCGCTCTTTTTACGCTTACAGTATGGCGAAAAGTCAACTAAACAAACGAAGCCAATGCACAATTATTGAGTGAAGGTTTTCAGAAAGATCTAACGGAATGTCGATGCCAAGAATGTATGTCTCCGTTTAGTCAGCTTTGCACATGATAAAATAGCGTCTTTGAGTTTACTTCCAGTGTCGGTTGGTGCTGTGTAATGTTACCACCTTTGGACAGAAACAAGAAAGAGATTGAAAGTTGTACCTTTCTCAGGCTTCTGCATGTGTGCTACGGCGACACTGTAGCACAAACTTCACGCAAAAGAGCACCAACAAACAAGACAAGAAGTAATATTTGTATATGTAATCAATTTAACGTCTTTCTGATTACATCCAACCTATTCCGTTCGTATCTTTTCGAAGGATACGACAGCGCACGACACGATGAAAATCGTGTTACGCTTTTTGTGATACGATTAGCTGGTTGAGCGAGTCCTATGGAACACTCATTAGAGTTGCTGCCTCCCGGCAAGGCCTTTTCCAAGGATATAAACTTCTAGGTAAAAATTTAACCGAAAGTTACCAATCGTTTGCAAAAACGCAACATGATCGGAATGAATTTCAACATGGTTTCACTTTTATATTGATGATAAATAAAGTAATTTTCGTTTCTAAATGGTCGTATTCACTATATAGACTTTGTTGTTTTATTGAGTCAGTGTAGTTTAGGGGGTTATGGAAGGAGGCACTAGACTTGGTTGTTCGAAATACAACAAACAACGACATATTTAGAAGACAAAACAAAACTATAATGTTTTAGTACATATGTTTGTGTATTCCGGGGATGATATAATTCGGTGAAAGTAGTTTGAAATCGTATCGTTATGTGATACAAGTATCGGGTAATTGGAAAATTCATCGTCTCCGAAAAATTGCCTGCCATTTTGCTTGAACGGAAAGCGTAAACCGGGTAGATGGAGAGGGATGCTGGAGTAAAGTAGAGTAGAAAAAGGCAAGAAGAATTCTTCTTTCAGAAACAAGAATTATTTTCACGAATGTAGGATGATCATAAAGCCCGATTTTACTACCGCTTCTGACTGGGTAAGGCTAGAGGCTTTCAGATGAGGTATGATTTGCTTCGAGGTCAGCGTGAAACAGCAATATGTTATGCGCTGATGCACGTACGTATCCATGGTTCCGTGTAGCAGGGCTTGCTCAGAAAAGAGTTGTTGTTAGCTTTCAAATATAAGTTGTACGAAAATTAATCTCGAAGCGTTCTGCTGGAACTATTTGCAGGTAAGCGAACTGGCTAAAAATTGTAAATATAGTTTGTAGTATAGTAGATTTCCTAGTATATGGCGAAACGCCTTTTGTTTCAGATAATTAAAAGTTTATAAGTACAACATAAGTTTATTTTATCCCATCTCTAAACAAACAACCTCGTACGCTTGCTTCCCGAAACGTGAACGGTAAATGAATTTCGGAGCGGTAAAGTGTAATTCAACTAACCGTTTTGTACCCGTTGTATTTTTGTTCGGCAGAACATTTTCCTTGAGGGCGTAGCAGACCTGTCAACAGCATACATGTTCCGATAAGCCGTAGAACTTACGTTTGCCCCTCCATGTTGGTTTGGTTTGGATTATGTATGCCCTCACCGATGGGCGCGTAGAGCATATAGCTGAAGGGGAAAATAACTGAGCGGAATTATTTACTTTGTGTCGATTTTGTACAACGTGAATATGTGCCTGCATGAATGCAGAAACAGTACTGATTTTCATTTCTTTTTCGCTATTATTATTTTAGCTAACGCAGCATCTTGCTACACACAACGGGGTCAAGAAACACAAGTGTGATCAATGCACGGCAGCTTTCTCTTGTGCCGCTAACCTGAAAATGCACCTTAAAAGCCACATGGACATCCGCGACTACACGTGTCACATTTGCGGTCGAGGATTCTATCGACCAGATGCACTTAAAAAACATCTTCTCTGTTACCATGCTAATCTCAAAGCGTTCCACTGCAACATATGCAACAAAATGTTCAAAGGACACTTGCCGCAGCATATGCGGACGCATCTGAAGGTGCGTCCGCACGGTTGTGCTGTGTGTGGGGCGGTTTTCTCACAAAGGTCGCAGCTGATCGTTCACCAGCGCATTCATAGTGGTGAACGCCCATACCGCTGTCAGGTAAAATCATTTATATATTGAATAGCTTGCAGATTACAGATTGCTAAACTGCGATTTTTCTTGTTCTGTTCTATGTTGCAGGTGTGCTGGCAAGCATTCGCTCACTCAAGCGTTCTAAAGTTGCACATTCGTAAACATACGGGCGAGAAACCGTTTGAGTGTCCGCTATGTAGCTCGAGCTTTTCACAGCTACCACATTTGAAGAAGCATATGCTCTCCATTCACCAGCAGGATAAATCGTACTTATGTCAAAAGTGTGGAGAATTTTTCAAAACAAAAATGGACTACCAACTACACGTGACGGCGTGCTACAAAGATCCGGCCGCAGTAAAAAATCTCGACAACATGCTGGACCCCATGGTAAGGATATCGCCGCTATATTGTGATTGATTGGCAGAACCTAGTATAATTGTAACCTTCTCTTTTGGTACACAGTATCGACCGACTGAAACTAACGGCATAGATCCCCCCATGACCATTTCACGCATGCGATTTCTGGTGGCAATTTTGTTGAAGAAAATATCCAGCGAGGATCGACTGAAGGAGCTGGGCTTCGATAAGCGACTTATTGACAACGTTCTAATCGACTCACTGAAGTGTGCTGGGCGCAAGGTTTGCGATGACAAGTCATACGATCCACTGGAACGATTGAAGCTAAACGTACAGGAACTACTTGAATGGACTGTACCGCCAAACTACATGAAAGAATTTCGCGGTGCCAATCGTAGCACTGAGGAGTTACTTGAGGAGCTCACCAACTAAGATCGCCTATTGAATGACCGATCATTCAGTTTTGCCGGGGGGAGTTTTAAAAGTAATGTTCAGTTTGTTTTTATCTATTCGTGATTTCTATCTTGTTTTTACTTTTCTATTTTTTATTTTCGATAAAACTCAACAGATAACCTTTCTTGTGCAGCACTAGTATAGCATTGGTGGAGGGAGCATTTTTGAGAAATATGTTTGTTCTCTTATTCTATTAATACTATTGACTGGAAAGGTGCTTTATTTGTTAAAAATTAAAAACAAAAATAATATCTTTCAAATGTCCTACTAACATATATACAAGTGCAAAATATTTGTAGAAAATGTAGGGAGCAATGCCTAGAAACGCACAAAGTATATGAGGAAAAGTCCTACAAACAAACAAACCAATGACTGCGCACACAACTGGCGCTTGAAAGCCATGCCAAACAAACGATTATTCGACGCCATTTCATTTTTTATGCTTAGTTATTTCGTTTGAATAAATGATAAGTTACAGGCAAACGTTATGTAAATGTGCTTCACAATTTGCGCAGAAAATTGAAAAATTCCAAGCAAACAGAACACATAATCGGCGAACGTTCCTTGAGGAATCGTGGAGAGCATGAAACAGGATATATGCATATCTGCCTTTACCCAGCTACACGTTTAGTCGCCATTGTTGTTATCCTAGTCTAATTTACATGGAAATAGAGTCACCCAAAGTCCATGCATGGCTAAGTCATTCGGTAGATTAGACAAATCATGCATTAAAAATGAATTTTCCGGTATGAAATGTTTTAGCCAATTGTATGAAGAATCTTGTTTAAGATTTAGGAAGCATAAATTTGGCGCCGATTCTTTCTTAGTTACCTTTTTTCGTAAGAATTTATAATACACTTGTAATAATTATTCCCAGGAAAAGGAATATTTTCAGCTGAATACCAAAAACATGAAACGTAACAAATACTAACTCGCTGCGTCGCGATTGCGCGGTAATTCGTGTAGTAGATATGTTTGTGTATTCCATACGAAATCATGCGAAAAAAAATCTGAACTCAGCACTGTTACCAATTTGTAGTTTGGAATTCGGCTTGCCATCTGTGTCTGCATTAAGGAATACAGACAATAGTGAACGTAGGATGTGAGTGTAAATCAAAAAAATCAGATTCAATCCAGTGTGAGATCAAAAGGCCCAATCGATGTAAATCGATCTCAAGTGAATTAGTGTTTAACCGTAATTTGGCGTCGCTTGCTGAGCAAACGTTACGTGGCCATATTGAGCGGTTTCGCATGTATTCTGAAATGAAGTAGAATAGTAAATTTTATATCTTATTGTTTATCTGATGTCGCTGTGACGGTCGTTTTTCCGAACAAATACCAAATTGAAACCCAATCTCACCAAGAAATAACACAAATGTTAACTAGCTGTGTCTACTAGCTAGCTAGCTCTTTAACGAGATTAGGAATCCCGTAATCGTTGATAGCGGCGCAAATAGTACGCGCTGCAACAGGTCGCTGTTGCGCCATATCTGTGGAAATCCATGCCTTTGCGAATGTTTGGTAATTGAAACAGAAGCGCAAAAGTTTGAATTTTGACCGATAAAGTCACAAATGCGGCTATGTATTGCGCTTATTAACTTTTATGTCCAAAAATATAATCTTAGTAATTGGTAGATAAATGTACTAATATTTTGTGTGGAATAAAAACACACATGTCAACAATGTTTAGAATAAATGTGAATCAATACAAACATTGACTAATCCGCTTCTTATGTACAGTGAAAGTGTACCAGATGAATAGCGTTAAACTCCGTGGCCAATTGTATAAAATATATATTGTGAACAATAAAACCATGTAAATTGTGACTTGAAACCAACTCTACATTAAATGTTTATAAATCATGAATGTTGGTATACCTTGATGGACACAGTTCCAACACTGTTGTATCTTATGACGAACTCTCCGAATCATAAAAGGCTCATTTGGAGCCGATCTTGATTCGGCAGATCCGGCATGGAAAGCATTTGATGCTCTTCTTTTTTATAAAAATATTTACTTCAGTTGTTCATTCCATTTCCGTCGAAGATCCGGTATAGCTATCTAAAAACCCTCTTGTGTGAGGCTTACGATGATGTACGAATCTGCTTCGTGCGATTCAATGAATTTACACAAAAAAGAATCATATATTTTAGACAGGCTAGATTACTTGCATATAGTAGCAGACTTCACAATAAATTACTGCTTAAATTAAGGATTAAGAAGAATAATCGATAAAACCACCATTCATAAAAAGTGATGCATAGCAATACGGACAGACAGTTCATCAAAAATAAAATAAAAGAGTGGCATTGCACACTTATACCACATACTACAAGCTTACTAACATGTCCCTGTTTGTTTCAAGCATAAACCAGGATATCGTCAAAACGACCAGGTTTTACTGCAATACTTCAAATGCATTCAAATGCACATATGTTTATCTCCGCCAGTGCTATTCACTAGCGCCAGCTATCATCTGAATCGATTCATCGTCGAAATTCGCTTGTTTCTCCCTTGTAAGTTGGTACCTCATTACGTACTATCGTCCCGAGTTCATAATGGAGAGAACAGCACAGAGCTGTGGTGCTCGATTGGCATTCCTGGTATTGCATCGTAGCGAGATAATGTGGATCCGAAGCAGATCGAATTCAACCCGGCAGAACTCAGAGCGCAGATTGTTGAGTGAAGTAGTTTCTGTTCGAGTCAGCAATGTCGGTGAAAATCAACATCACCAGCCAGTTTCTCTTTCGCACCATATGGCATGGAGACCGCAATGTCAGCACGACCTAACTCTTAATTGATCTCCTGCAATTCTTCGTCCGAACCGCGTCCCATATCCTCTTACAGGTCGCCAGTTCTCTCGGTTGTCATAATAATTCATTTGCGAACAAGCGCAGTACGAAATTAATGCTTTACATTATAAAAAAATGCACACCGACACTGCTGACTTACACGTACAACATTATTATTTGTATGTAAGAAACCCTACATGCCACTGTGACCCAACACATCCATCCATCTTCTCCCACGACGACAGAATCGATAATTTTCAGATTGTTCCTGAATTCTGTTCGCCATTTTCTTTTTATTTTTCCTACGAAACTTTACGTCGTTTCTTTTCGTATTTCTGTCGAAGCACGACATTCCTTGTACCATTTCGAACCCATTTTTATTCACCATTTTACATACCACACTCTGTTCCCCGCATTCATACGACTAACTTGTGTGCCTTTTTTTAGCACACTGGTTTCACAATCACTTGTTCCTTAGTATTTTGCTTCGTCGTACTCAACAACCCTATTCCAATTATTTTTACATTCTATCAACTCTCGACTCGATTTTCCGCCCCATTCGAATTACGCTTCGAATTCGTCCGTGCCCAATCATTCAACAAGACCATTCATGCCGCAGGTCCAGGCATTGCACACCCGCTTTGCTTTGGCTTATCGTATCGTCCCATGATTCCGTCATCAGTGAAGACGAGACCAGGACGGGGACCTCGATGTTCAATGAAGATTTTCTTTTCAATCGTATCAATGCTGATTTTCTGTTTTACATCCTTCCTGCCCGATTCGTTTGCCCAGTCTTTCATTTGTCTCACAGGCCAAGCCATAGGTTCTGCAGCTCAGATAGTCTTGTAAGGACTGAAAAGTCTTTCGTGATTTTAGAACGATACTCCGCGCCCAGATAGATGGCGTGTGCGAGGGTCGGTATGCTGGAAAAGCTTGCCGCTCGTTTCTAGTAGAAGCATAAAGTTTTTTTCCTTCAATTCTGGCTGACAGTTTCAGTCAGGCGGCCGTTTCATTTTCCGTCTTGCCGAAGGTTTTCCGGAATTTCTTTTGTTCCCCTTGCATTGTCTGCACGGGTTGAAATGGTATCAACCGCCAGGAGCAGCTTCTAGCAGAGGAACGCTTGAGAAAATTTCAAATCGGCTTTTTAGAAGGCGATGGCTCAATTCGTCATAAAAATGGCAGGCTTAATTGAATCATTTAATTGTTCACCAACTAGATCCCGTGCTTGCGATGGGCGAAATCCACTTCATACGGCGATAGATGACGTCTTCTGCAGACGATTATATATCGTAAATGTCAGATATTGCTTGTTTCTACTGATTGGCTCACACACTAGACACAATCAGTTTTTATCAATTTATCAAATGGGACCGCTTACTCCCAGTATTGGTTAGCAATCTCACAGCCTTCTTCTGAAAGATCAAGATAAGAGGCCATACATTTTCAAATATGTAAATGTATACAAATATGCAGAATAACAAAATACAAAAAGATAGCTTAACAGTTGATAAAGTTTGTTTTGTTGTTGCCGTGTTGGACGTTAGTTTGGAAGTTAGTTACAATTGAGTTGCGTTAGTGACGTAAGTTACTCCTGTTGGAAAATGAGTGCGGCGTAAGGTGAGATGGTCCGGACGGCATTAGGTGCCCGGCCCGAGTCGTGTGACGATCGGCGACGCAACCATGTATATCAAGACGGCTTCATCCTATTCTCTTTTTTTTAAACCTCTCAGTATTTTTCGAAACAAAGATACGCCCCGATAATACACCTTTTTCTTTTTTTTTCTTACACTTGTCAATATTTCATCGATATTGCTTAGATCCATTTGTTCGTTAGGGCAAACCTGTGAGGCAAATCATTTATGTTTTGCTGATTTATTTATGTTCTTTGCGCTGTCTACGAGACTTCAACCCCACGGTTTGTTTGCCAAAGTTGTTTGATGCTAGCAACTTCCAGTCATTAATAAATCGACCATAGAATTCCGTCAAGTAGTCATATCTCTACTTTCTTTGTAGTGTACCAAGCACTTTCTTCGCGAAATGTCATCAGTCTAAATGCTTTTAACGTTAGTTTTAACCTTAGCATGTTTAAAGCACATACCTGGCCTCCTACAAGGTGGCACGAAATGTCAGCGACGGAAACTGTCCTCATTCACGTTTACTGTTCCTTGTGAACTGCAGAGTCTTCAGTTACTGTCTCTTTAGCGGGAAGGATTTTAACCATCCCTGCCCCTGCAGTAATTTGGCCCGCGGTTACGAGTCAAGCTGTTTTGCCTTTCATTTCACGCAACATTTTTGCTTTTCAATATCGATTATTATGCGCTGAAGCGTATTTACTCTTTTTATTGCCTTGTTACCCCCGCCGATCAGTTTCTTTTCGGTAGAATACCGCTCCGATGGTCTATGTTTACTACTATTCCGCTGTACCTTCCCACAGGTCAGTGCCACAAAATGAAAAGAGTTCACCGCATTCTTCGCGATGACACGATGGCGCTACTATCTTTAAAAAAAAGTTTAAGCCTGATGTAGCAATGTGGAATGAATATTGTTTATGTTGCATCTATGGATTATGGTCAACAAGTCAGAGATACCGATCCATTGGGTATGACAAATTATAATCATATAAGAAGCGGAGTGGATATTTAATTGCCTTTATTTTGAACAAAAGATGTATATGGCAAAAGATGATAGGAACTTCCAGAAGCATTAGAAATATCCTGCTAAAAATTGCTAGCAATTTTTAAACTGTATAATATTAACTTTTCTGCCAGCTTATTCAATCCGCGAACTGGTGGTAAAAGGATAATACAAGGCTCTAAATAAAAAAGAAAAGGGACTGCTCGTCAAACTCGCAATTTGACTGTCTGAAGATGCATGATGCAATCCGCGTCAGAGTCACTATAAAAAAGCATGTGTTTTCTTCCATCCATTAGTCAACTCAATCGAGGTGTTACACCGTTGCAGTACTACTACTCAGCACTCTCTCCTGTGGGGTTGTTGGAGGATGCTTTTCCGTTTGAGAGAGAGAGAAAAAAAGAGAGTGATAGAGAGAACATTTTGCAGCACTGGTGCAATTATGTTCTTCGAGCTCAAGCTAGAGTTGATCCCAGTTTTTACTATTTCTTCTATCTGCTGTCACATTTTTGCTTTCATATTTCTATTCATTTCTTATGCATCTCTCTCACACTTTCGTGGTTTGGTTACACTACTTTCAGGAAAGAAAAAGAAGAAGTAATTTTTGCAATTCGTTCACCAGCAGAAGCTAGGTTTCCCCTTGGTTCCTCCATAAGATTATGGTGATACCGGGCTTCTAAAGGGCCTAGAGCAAGGAAGGAGAAGCGCGCTGAGAGGTGGCCTTCGCGAAAGTTCACTCATTCGTTTGCTCGTTAGTTTCGCGTGTTTCTGGTTTAAATGCAAAACCGAACAGCAGCTGAGAGCTGAACCCGATATTGTGTGTATATTCTTCCGTAATACGTAATACCGTGGAGAAACGAGGATGTAAGCGTGAGGTGAGTTATGAAAAGATTGCAACCCCGTTTGAAGAGCGCGCTGACTTTATGCACAACGGTATAATATGACATGGCTATAGAACTTTTCGAAGCACGCGAAACGTGAACGAGCGCCGGGACTTTCTTCTGTTGGAGAGTGTTGGTGTGCATGTGGGTATAGAATGTACGTCGAGATTTCCTTTTTCCTCTCAATATTAAGACTGTTCTTTTTCACATTTTTCCACAATTCTCCCACACCCCTTTTGCTTATCCCAACATGTCCTACCCTACATCTCGACTCTGTGTCATGTACATTAGTCAGATTTTTGTTCCATTGTAATGCATGTACAAGCTTTTCATTCATTCGCCGCCTAACCATGGAATGGGTTGGAAGCGAAGGGAACAGTGCAGAGCCGGAGCTAAGCGTGGGATAATATAAGAAGCAAAGTAGGTGGAAGAGGAGGGAGGACTAGGCATACTGCCACTTGCCAGAACCAGCACACCATATCAAACTCATCCAACCAACCCTGAGGCTGCACCGTCGATGGAGAACGGCATGCTATAGCATAACCAGCCAACCCACCCACCCACAAATCCCCTAGCTGTCCTCCCTGGTTTCCCTTTCACATCACTTACCCTTCGAAAATGCCACAAACCGAGATCGGGGCAAGCAGGGCGGTGGTGGCTAGAGGTACGTTGATGGCAAACCATACCGACCGTTCATTCGCATCCATACAATCGTCCTTCCAGTTTCCGTCGTTCAATTTTCATCTCGATTCCGGTTATATTTCTCCAGCAACAACAGCAACAGCGCCATGAATTCGTTTGGTACAGTTCAGTTCATCTCGGTTCAGATTCGTTCGGTTCGTTCGTTTTGTAGATTGTTGCGCTTGCAAGATTTTAATCAATAATAGTAAATTGGAAAAAGGCAACATTTCAGCTCCGGCTCCCGCCATTCGCCATCAGCCAACATTTACAACAAAGTAGGTGAGAGGTAAAACCAAAGCAAACCGCGCGAGATATGTCAGACGAGTTGAGCAATAAGAAAGCAGTACAAGAATGAACGAGACAAAGAAAGGCAAGTAGTTGCATCCAAATTGAATGGGCGCAGAGGATGCAACCGAATGGTTGCAAGAATGTTTCGATTTTCGAAAACAGAAAACAAGAATGTGTTGCAGTAGAACTCTGCTTTGGATTGTCAATGATTGTCATCATTTTTAAGTGTATTATAAAAAAAATGTTGAGATTTTTCCAAACATGTTTTCAAAAACACACGGGATATTACTGGTGGAATGTTGTCAATTCGTTGCAGTTACACTCATTATTTCTCATCTTCCAAACGAATGAGGCAACTAATAAATTAATGAGAGTCATAGCTATACAAATAAATACGTCTCAAAAACACTTTATGCCATTGTGTACCGTACAAAAGTAGTTGTCTCATTGTCAGGCAAAACGCTGCTGGACCAAAACACGGAAGGTAATTTTTTGTTTGTAATGATTGACAAGCAGTTCGGACGACGATTTTGATTTGAATCGTTTGTCTTGCGTTTGTCTTCTATTCATGAATTGTGATTGATGTAAGCTCCTAGGTTCTGACCAATTAGTTTTGCATCCGCCAGCCGCGGCGTTGGCTATTTGAATGTTATTTTTCCCTTCAGTATATATTTCATCCTGTTTGTAGTATTATGCGCTGTCAAACACCTACCGAATGATATTTCCGCTTGACATTTCGTTCGCATGCTCCGAATGGAAGTGTAAAACAATAAAGCTAGTCTTTTCCCTTTCTGGCCAATGTCGTCATCTGCGTAGCTACTCCAGCAGGCTGCAGAGAAATGGTAGAGATGAACATTTCTTATCCAAATATTTACAACATTCATCATGTAATAATTCACTCAACCTCGAAATTATCGGATTCGCTCCTTCTGAGATAAAACAAGAGCATTACCGGGTCGATTCGAATCAGGCTGTTGAAATCATTCTACTGCTCTGGGCAGATGGCATGTGTTTAAAAAAAATTTCACAACACCGGCACAAATTGGCTTTAGGTATTCAAGTAAATACTTCCAACCAGTGAGTTAATATTCACGCCTCATAAGATTTGACGCGGAACTGGTTGATGAACGATAGATAAATTAATTAAAATACAGCAAACCAATACGATAGTTACGTTTATCGTTAATAGTGGCTCAATGCGATAAAATCGTACTTTTACATCTTACATCTTTACATTTTGAGCTTCGACTATTCGCTATTCAAAAAAATTTGTTATTTGTTATAATAAAAAAGGGATAATTCAACATGATTTAAGAAAAAAATACGATGTGTTTGCCCCATACCATACGCTTCTTGGTTGAAGTGATTTTGCATCCCCGATAAGCCACGTAAAACAAAGTGCATCAATTTTATGGATGTTGTAAGTGAGGAAGCCGACATGTAACATTTTTGTTACCTTGTTTTTGTTTTTTTGTTACAGTTTGTCCCCAACTGTGTTAACAGCACCATCATGCAGCAAGTGCTATGAGCTAGGTGAGTGTCACGATGACAGATCGGACGTAGCGACATGATGTCCGGTGTGCTGTAGGCCAAGGTGTATATATTTAGAAGGTGAATTTTTGTCGATTTGGCAGGTAGACATTTTGGATTTTGGCCGGTCGAGAAACTTCAAAGTTTGTTTACTTAATCATATGGTTTGGGACTACCAAAATAAACAAACATAAAGCATCGTTTTTCGGTTCAGTAAACCAAGTTTCTACATTTATCATCGTCGTTGCACATAGCACTGAAGATAAACAGTTCCTTTACCAGCTCTAAAAAGAAATTTGCGTGACGTTGTTTTCTTCATACAGCTACCAAAGGCTTATCGGACGTATCGAATTACGGCATACCACTCGATAAAATTACACTGGTAGATTAAGTGAAGCTGTTCGATTCTCGTGCTAAGTACCATAAATTACAAGGAATAGGATAGAATTGTGCCGCATCCACCTCGAAACCCTTATCTTTCGTACCCGTCAGGCGTATAATGCTTCACTGGATAGCATTAGCAATTATGCGTAGGTAAGTATTTTATGCATTCGTTGTCCAGTAGATTGTATGGATGCTTCCTCTATTCTTCATTCATCTGTGGTTTCAACGAACGACTAATTCGATTCTCTGCCATCAGATTGTTCGGAAAGTTTCACTATGATTTGAAAGCACCAGCACCACCAGTGCGTGGACCGTAAAGTATCAGTATCATGATGTGCTGCCTCCACTGGATCCAGGTAAGGACTCCATCGATCATCGGTGTAAGAACGTTTATATTGAATGATACTGTAAACTGTTTACGGGGCATTCAATATTTATCACTTCAAAGCCACCAAAAACACGCAATCCACAACCGAGCAAACCGAAAGTACAAGAAGCTATGAGGGTAAATATTTGTAAACAATACCTCCACCAATACCTTCTACCATTCCACAACCATTTCTTCTCCACCTCACCACGGAACAAAAACGTCAAGTCGCGAAATGTCAAATTGCTCTATATAATTCTACCTCCTAAATCTATATACCTTGCTGTAGGCGCAAATTTTTTTAATCATTCGCTCTTTGTTTCGCCACGCCTGCCATGCGCTGGTTGAATGAATGCAGCACGATTCTTTTGTTTCTTTTTGAGAGGTGTGCAATGTTCCTGGAGGTGCCGCTCATTAATTGCGAACCAGTTCCATTTATCACTTGCCCGTCTCTTCGAATTTGGCTGCACAATTTGTTTCCTGTTGTTTTCTTGTTCCGGCCGTTGCTACCGGCGCTGTCGGCTGTAGAAAAAAAAGAGAAGTACAAAAAACCAACACCTTGCCACACCACAATTAATGTCCTTCTTATCACCAGACAAAACAAGTAAAATCACAGTTTACCTTCCAGTCGATTATTGTCGCAAGAAAGGAAATGTACATTTGCTAGGAGGGATATCACTCACGCACACGTCATGCAATAATGCTGGGTAGTGCCAAACAATGGACTGTGGAGTTTTATTTGCCTTGAGCATTTCAAATGCATCCTGTCCCTACTCCAACCTATTATCCTTGTTTATATACATATTATCCTTGTATAAAAAAGTCGGTTGCCACTTCGTTTTGATTTTATATCGAAAGAAAAAATAAGGCAATGAACAAAATGCTTACGGGAAAGCAATGCGAAACTGGTCACAATAATTCACAACAAATTATGCAATTCAACATAAAAAACAACCACCGAATCAATCACGAGCACAGTTATTTTTATACGGCAGAATTTAAAATTGCAATGACGATTTTTGACAGAAAGAAAACTGGGGTTTCAAAAAATGTCCTTTAAAACATTCCAAGCAAGATGATTTGCTTTTCTTTACAGTTAATGTACTGTAGAATTGCAAATGTTACAACCGATTTTTGAAAGCATAAAACGAGTAATTATTTGTCCTAGGAACATCAGATAACCCTTATCACGATGATTGCGGCTATACCTGGCCAACGCGACATCATATAGCTCCAAGACAATTATGTGTATATTGTGGCGCTCAGAAATGGCCAGGAGAAGCTCAGTGCTGTAGTGGTGGATAAATTAATCTCCCACCCAAACGCTCACAGATTACCTAAAACGTATTCGATGTGACATTAGTTTCCGTAATACGTCATAACTTATCGAACGAAAGTAAAAGAAACCATTTTGTTGTAAGTGTATTTTCGTTTCTTTAAATCTTTTGTTGATGATGTAAAATGTTACATAAATGAACAATTAACTTTGTTAACAGAAGTTCATTGCAACTATCTTCCACTCAATAGTTCTATCTTATATCTCAACAATTGGTGTAGCGATTTATCTGCTGAAGATAGATACTTTCAGCGACAAAGCAGGCAAATCAAAGCTCAAAATAAATGTATAAACGAAATCCTCCAAGTAAACACTCCGGAGTTTACGGAACACTCCGAAAATGTGTTGCATGGTCCTGTAACCGGGCAAAATTAACTAGACATAATATTTTTTCTAATATATGACGTTCATAATAACTATAAAGTAAAAAAAATAATAAAATCGTGCCCATAGAGTGACAGTGCATTTAGTATAAGTGCCATTTAGATACCAGGCGTCTCCACCAACAGGCCCCCATCAACGTTTCGAATTAATTCTACACTGATTGCACTACACATACTCGTGCACTCTTGCTCCTTTTTGGAGGCAGCTTTTGATAACGTCTCGAGCAATAACTCCATCAATAATAGTCGACGTTTCTATGGTATTGCAGTACAGTTATGTTGTACATTCGCTGAATACGTGTACAATTATGCTTCATACACAAACAATAAGAGTTTTTGTTCTACCACATTAAGCTCTTCAGAGTATGAGTGAATAATTTTCTTTTATGGTATAAACGATCCATTGCCATAACCTCCAGGATAAACATAGTTAAGTGTATACTGTACCTGTCTTATGGTGGCTTTAAATGAGATTGAAGAGCTTAAGAAGACAGGCAGAAGAAGCTTGGAAAATTATATACCATACTTACCATGTGCAACGTACCACAGTGACAAAGGATAGTCAGTCAGATGTAAAGGAAACAAAATTTGATTTTTTTTTCTCAATTTTTTAATAAATTATACGATATGAATCACGGTTTAAATGTTTACAATAACATGTACTGTGTTTTCGTCTAATGTGATTTTATAATCCTTTGTTTTTCCTTTTCTTTTGTTTTTTTCATCATTACTCTACTGCAAATTAGCTTTTGCCATTTTCTGCTTCTTTCTACCTGTTTTGTTGTTGTAGTTTGTTGTATATATAGCTCTTTTATTTTCACAAATATTTACTCTTAATTTTTCACACACATGCTTCTTGGCTCTCTTAGCATTTCACATTGGTTTTTCACACAATATTCCTCATATTGTATCATTGTCTTTGCGGTAGACATCAAATTATGAGAGAGTCGCCTTTGTGCAAGAACTGATCTTAATCCCAAAGGCCTTTTTTTGGTAGTATCTTTGCTTCATCATTCTTCGATTTTTTGGTGCGTTGTGTACAGGTTTCTTCAATAATTCAATGGTTTTGTATGACATGTAATATAGACATGCCATAATTCTTTTTATGGGATATTTACATGTTTTCACTTATATTCGAAAGCTTTGATTCGATTCCATTTGTTTTCGGTATTTTTCATGGTCTAAGATTATTTGTCCCATTTGCGTTCCCTATACGCTCGGACTCAAACCGCAACATATTTCATGGCCTTCCGATCACTATCTGCCTGACTCCGCTTTACAACTTTGTTTATCCACTAGATTTACCTTTGTTTTTTGGCGGTGAACGTGTCGTTCACATTGCGCAGTTTGTTAAGCTCTAAAAATCCTTTTTTGCAAAAGTCTAAAAAAAGTCATTATTTAAAATAATTACTTCGTGATAAATTCGATCGTTTTACCTTTAAGCATATTCGTTCTCCTCAAACATGCTTTTGCTTTGGCATATATATTTTTGGCGCCCTCATATTACTCTTTCAAGCTTTATTTGGTTGTCATCTTTAGAGATACGCGATTTGCTTTCCTCGATAGGGATCATGCCGAAGTTTACTTATGCTCTTCTTTTGCGAGCTTGATGATCCTCTTTCGGTACACGTTCGATACGAATTTGTCTACGAAATGAATAATTCTGCAGACTTTCAGTAACATGTTTGCGTGCTGAGTTGAGATTTCAATCGAAAATTCTCTAAAGTACATATAATAAGAAAAATCTCAATCGTAGATCAAGTGTATACTCTTTGCCAAATTGTGTTACACTTCTTACCTATCTGTTTGATAACCAGTTCTTTGTAGTAAATTAATCTAAAATAATTCATCATTGCAACATACCGCTTTGTAAGATTTGTCGCAGTTGAACGGCTATCAATAATTTTCCCTGTATTTCTATAATCAAGTCTCTTTCTCTTCATTGCCTCAAGGAGAAAATTAAATAAAGAAAATTAGATATCAAAGTGTCAGCTAATGTACTTAAAAAATCAAAGAAACAATTAAACCGGAACAACATATTCAAAACGAAACAAAAAAAATGTAAAAGATAAACGCCGTGTAATAGCTAATGTTTCGAATTAAATTCTTCGTTGTTGGTCTATTTAACATAAAACTCTAATTTTCATGCTGTTTTGATTAGATCTGGCACAATACAAACAATTCAATAGTACTTTGCATCTCTTTTTGACTAGCTACGAACAGAATATATTGCGTAAGCCTTAAATGACGATTCTCCCTTTTTGGCACAAATGCTTCAAATTAGCTCATTTATGACTACCATAGTGCTTTGTCTAATGCTGACTTCTTTTGAAAATTGTATTGTTTGATTATAAACTAGCCTTCCATCAGTATATAGGTAGCAGTTTTAGTTCAAATCATCCTCAACCATTCTGATCGTATTCGCATTTTGCTGTTCGGAAAGAATCTTGTAAACAGAAACTGTAATCTGCTTCTCAAACAAAATTGTGTGAGTGTCCAGTAGTAGATGGAAAATGTGTTACGCGAACAGGTTTTAATCGCAATGAATCCTTCATTGGGTGACCCTCCAAAAGGCTCTACAACAAAGTTCTTAGCTTCGGATCAGCAGCAGTTCTGATGCCCTGGGTAAATACTCATTAAAAACTTGCTTCTTGTTCAACGCTACAAAGGATGGTACGGTTACAAGTAGCGTATTTTATGTCGCAAACGCTTGTTAAAGCAATTGGGTATTGATTCGCTTCATCATTCATGCAATGGGTTACACTTTTACCGAACCATTGCTAAATTCCCGCTAATTATACTCGATGAATACAATACCAACCAACTGTACTCTGTTGATTCCAAACAAATAGAACAAATTGTAAAGCTGAAGGACAAACACAAGAACCATTAATCACATCGGCTTACTTCAACATTCACTTTTCTTCATCATGGAAGAAATGTAAAATGCCTTTCTTTCCCGTCTGCACAAACTATCTTCTTCCTCTTCTTCCTTGGTACTACAACCTCGAAAGGTCTCGGCCTGTCATTTCTGGCTTTCTGTGACTTGGTTTTACCCCTAGCAAAGAAATCAGCCCTACATTACGAGGAGGCGGTCTAGATGGGGTTTGAACCCCGATCCTGCCGTGTGAAGACCGGCACCGCTGTCGCCTCGGCCACCGGACCGCTCCGCACAAACTATTTAGCCAGGAAAAAAGCAATTGTTTTGTGTACATGTCTGAAAAATATCTTAGTTGAGTGTATATTTTTTATTGGACAAGAAAAAGGCAAGTGAAGGATGCATATTATAAATCACTTGAGGGCAAGATAGAAAATCACTAATATCAAGCTTGCAGATGTAGCTAGTGCATCAAAACGACGAATGATATCTTTTACGTCTGTGAAATATCTTACCAAAAAAAGGATTTAATATTCAACATGAACCATTCGTGACACTATGCCTGAGAGTAAAAGCATACATTAGCAACAGGAAGTAAGTTGTTGATTTCACCTGTCACATTCGCATGTAGTAAAACAGCTGAAGTAGCTTTGACAGAAGTACCGTTGAATGGATAATTAAATTTAATGCATTCGTTACGTCCGAAATTATTATCCTTATTGTTCTATTGCTTCGTTCGTTTGCTGTGAACTCTTGAAATTCGCCGCAGTCTTAATATTTTAAACACAATATCTCGTCAGTTCTGACTTTAGTTAAGCAAGCAGCCATCACCGGTTTGATATAAAACCATTTCTACAACATATAAAATAAGTAAGTCAAATTTAAAATGGGCCAAAAGGATTATATTCCTCTTATATATATATATATATATATATATATATATATATATATATATATATATATATATATATATATATATATATATATATATATATATATATATATATATATATATACATTTTTTTTTTGTTCATAAAGAACGGCCTGGCCGTATTGCTTCTTATATATATATAAGAAACATAAAATATTTTTGAATAATGATTTACTGTTCAAGTTTTCTTCCAGTGAGCTCGGTAAATAGCTATGCCAAATAAATAACAGATGTGCTGCTCCGCGGTAGCCAAGTTGCCAACCGCCAGCTACCAAAAGCGAGGTTGACTTTTCAACTTACAGAATTGCATTTATCAGTATCAATACATACACAGATGGTGTAGAGGTGTATTTGCTATCTAGCTATTGCACTAGACTAGACTTAATGATATCACGTAGTTGGAGGATTAGTGCTCACTACGGGGGTGACGGTCCGGATGGGTTTTGATCCCTAGTCCTGCCGTGTGAAAATCGGTACCGTTGTCGCGCCCACATTTGCACATTTGCACCTTTTATTTCCTCGGCTATTCCGCTACAAACAGTATATTTTTCGTATTTGTTTGTCAAATTGCCGATTTAGCGTGAATTTGTCCTTTACAATTGCAAGCGTTACTGCAACAGCCTCAACTCTATCTCCTTAGAAACAAAACGAAATCCCTCTACCAACACAAAAACAATTCCATGTGCAGGAAATACCCATGTGCCGTAAAAGGAACTGAATAGAGTATATTGAAAACTTTCGTGCCGTATCTACGTTTGAGAGCGATTGTATATGCCAGCTCTTAAAGGCAATACTTGGCTTCTCAGTTGCAGGCCGTTACAGAAAAATGTTAATGATAGCTCCCAGAAAACATAACGAATTTTCGTCCGGTGCGCAAGGAATAAATGCTTCTCAATGGTTGATATCATTCTTCTACTACACACAATAATTGCTCTGGCAAAACGGAAATAAACCTCGCTTCTCAATTTTTCGGTTTTCGCACTGCACGTTGGAATGATCATTGAAAATGCTCTTTTTCTATCTATTGTTAGTGCACAGTCGTTTGCCGTTTGAAAATAGGCTCTTGGTCATGTGTAGCAAACATTTTTTTACACTCCCCAAATTTTCCGTACTGGTTATAGGCGGCACGTGACCATCAAAAACGTGTCCAAACCGTATTGCTGTGAGGGATCGGATCGAAAAAATCCTGTTTGATTGCTTGCTGCATCCGGTTTTGACAGTCAGTTTTAAATCCGGTTACAAGCAAATAAGTGTGTACAGAAAAAGTATTTTTTTACGAACCAAATCACAGCATGGCTCAAATTGAATGTTTAATTATGTTTTAAAAAGGTTAATACAAGCGACAGAGCGCAGAGGAGAACAGAAGTGTGGTGAAAACTTGTTCTCTGACACATTTAACATAATGAATGACTCTTTCCGCAGACCCGCGCCACATAATCATACAACCTGAAGCAATCTGATATACACATTTAGTTTCAAACACTGTTCCGTGATAAATATAGATAATTAATTTCGACAGGATAAGAGTGATGTCTCGATTTTTTCTAGTTCACTGTATGGCAGCTAAAGCAAGCAGAAGTAGTGAATACGTACAATAGTGCACAATATTTTATCAGTACAAAAAGCCCTTTATGATACATTCCTTTTTTGTGTTACACTCCAAGAACAATTTCTTACTATGCTTGTAGATGCATAATTAGACAGTGTTAAAGAATTATGAAACAAATGCTTATCTTCTTCTTGCACTACAACCTCGAGAGGTCTCGGCCTGCCATTTCTGGCTTTCACAGGACTTATTTTTACCCGTAGAAAAGTAGTCAGCCTTACGTACGGGGAGGCGGTCTGGATGGGATTTGAACTCCGGCCCTGCCGTGTGAAGACCGGCGCCACTGTCGCCTCGGCCACCTGACCGCCCCACACAAATTCTTATACAGTATACAATTTCGAAGAATTGAAACGGATCGTGCAGTCAACATTTATCCCCTTATATATATATATATATATATATATATATATATATATATATATATATATATATATATATATATATATATATATATATATATATATGTATATATATATGTATAAGAGAATTAGGGCCCTACAAAGCTTCAGCCTATTCTAATCCGTGTGCAATCCTGGGAAATTCTGATAGACTAAAGAAGATGGTTGGCATTCTTTTTCGAAATATTTGCATAGATGTTGCAGGTTGTGAATGCCGGACTTTATCCGAAAGAATTGATAGCAAGTCTCATCCCGATCATTTCCTTGTTGTGTGGAAAAGTCTTACCACCTACTAGCATAAAGTCAAGAAAAACTAGAAACAAAAGAGAGAAAAAGAAGAAATTTGTCCGCAGAGTATGTCACACCATCATGCCTTCCTATATGCATAAGTAGTGCGCTAGCGTTTGCTCAATGTTGGCAAATGCTTTTATACGAAGCTATATAACATTCCAATGCATGTAATATATCTTTCTTCGCAAACCCCTTCGGTTGGTAATGTTCACGCGCATACTTCAAATATTCTATTGTATTGAAATATTTAACATTGAACTGGTCTGAACACGTGTCATGATATATTCAACCCATCGGGATCAATTTTGCAGGGCACCAGTAAGAGACCGTTCTAATCGCATTGAATTCGTATACAAAGTGAAACTTTTGCACAATAGCAATAGAAAGTTCTTCGACGATAAGCCTAAACCGGGAGCAGATCATTTTTTTGAAGAAAAAGCACCTAAGATTGGCAAAAACAATATAAGATGAGATTAGATTAGGAAAAAAAAAAACAAACACCAAGGGACAGCGTTAACTTGATTTATCTTTTCGAAGGACGCGTTTGCGTTATGCTCAGGGATTTAATTTACATAATTTCCCAATAAACTCTATAGGGCTAAGTAGTTATAAATTCGTTTTTATGTAGTGTTTAATTTTCCATTTATGCCCGCATAGAGCATGGGAGAGAATTAACTGCTCCGTCTAAAAGCATAACAGAAAAGACAGGATTTTGGACGACGCTCATTTTCTATATGTGGTAGTATATAATGCCAAACGAGTTTACCTGTATGCAGATACTATGTGCAGGAAAAGTCAAACTATTTTATTTATTTATTTATTATTACGGACATACGCCGTATTGTCACCACCGCGTGTCATGACAGCGAATCATAAATTCACAAAACACACTTAAACTAGGTCAAACTAAGTTTAATTAAGTGAAGTCAAACTATTTTTTTTTATTCATAAAGAACGGCCTGGCCGTATTGCTAAGTCAAACTAATATTAAAAATAAAATCAATCGATTTCTGTCAACAAGGTAAACTCTCATTCTTTTTCAAGGTGTGGAATTATAAAGAAAGCCGACATAAAACTCATGTGCATCCATTGCCTTGTGTCTGCCTTTCCCCATTTTGCTTTCGTTGGCTCATTCCGACTACGGATGGAATAGATGGTAGGCGTTCATCATAACAAAACATTAATCTTTTTGTTTTTGTTTTGTTTCGGTTATTTATACATCCAAGGGAGCACAACACATCGATATGTGTTTATTTAACTTTATCCTGTCCCTTCACTCTCGTCCGATTCCTCTCATCTGAAGGGGAGTGGGAGCTACATTCAGATCAGACTTGGACAACGTATCCTAATCGCCAGAAATGGATGCTACAATGGATATAGATATGTTCATTCCAGTTGAATTTAGTATGCGTTGTTCCGTTTGATGTTCCACACTCGCTCGTGCTCAATGCGGATAAATACTATTGACACCCTACCCTGTAAGTGTTTACTTAGGATAGTCGGGATGCAATTGGTCTGTGAAAAATAGTTTTGATTTTTCATCCGAAAGCCAATTTGAAATTATTTTCAGCAACTATTCTACTTTAAGCTAGCTCGACTTATGACCTCGCTGCATCGGCTAATGCAAACAGATTAATTAAAGATTATACTTAATAAGCAATAAGTAAAAAAGTTTATTATTCTTGCACAAAAAATATGGAACTCATATTGAATTAAGTTCGATTCGCAAAAATGCTCCCAATCGTGCGATCTTTGAAATATGACGAAAGTATAGAGATTTTGGCAAACCATTTAGTTCGTGGGTATAATTTGCTGAGCGAGTTCTCAGACTGGAGCATGGGTTTTCTTAGGCAGACGATATGTTCCATGAATGAACAGAAATTTATCAAATACATAAATTTGGAGATATTTATTTCTTAACCTGCTCCTCGATTATGTAGACAAATCAATAATTCAAAACCTTTCTTGTAGAAATAAACCGCCGAGCAAATCACATCAACCAATGTGAAATACGCTCACTCTACGGTCCGTTCTTACTGTATCCCTACCTTATATGGCAAGATGACAAAATACGAAATTGCTCATCGTCAGGTCAAATTTTAAGATTGTATGCATTGCCAAATGATTATGTAACACAAATAATGTTCACACACTTTTCCTCCGGGAGAAAATCGGAACGTTATACAATCAATATTTCGATGCGGGATTTATTATGTTTTCATTGCCTTCTTAAAATTTGTATGCGTGAAAATTTGAGTTTAACCGACTGAACCATATCAACGATGATGGGTTTCCTCGTATGAAACATGTGCTGTTTGCGACAACCGTTCTGTACATTTTTAGAGCGTACATTTTTTACAGCATATAAAGCTTATTACAAGATTGCTTCGCCATCGGGCGAATCGAGGAGAAAAGTTCTTTTGGCCGGAGAGTTTCCACAAGATACTTGTTCACGAGGAATGAAACAAAAACTGAGAATTAAGGAATAGGGGTAAAGTATTGTTTACAATTATATTTACACTCTCCCATTTCCCAACACTTGCATCGTTCCTCTTTCGCTCGCATCAACCGTTTCATTTGTTCCAATGTGGCTTTACACAGAAGTGCAGGGTGCGCTGTGGTTATTGTTATTGTTGTTCTCAAAAGTTACTGCTTTTGTTTGCTTTTCTTTTGTAAATACGCTTTGGCCCTGATCCTTGTGTTTGCTTCCCAAAAGATGTAGGGACGCTCGTAGCTTTCGCCGAATCCTTTCAGACGCCCTGGAAATCATTTGAAGATTAAACCTATACCCGAGCGGAGCAAACCATTCAAAACTATGGCACCCGAGAATGGTGCAGCAATTCATGTGCCTTGCTCTCAGGAAAAGCAAACAGCAACAATTGTTGGTTACCTTCTGTTTCAAAGCCGACGCACCGATGAATAGCGCATTTCGCAAGCAAAATCATTACTAAGATAATGCGCTACACACATGCAGTTGTGTCATTTTGGTTCGTATTTTACTGTATTGTTCGTTGCATAGCGCGAATGAAGGAAGGAACGGTGCATACAATGCATAGATCCCTTTTTCTAGCTACCTAGACCACAGCAAAAAGAGGGAAATGGAAATGCGATACCCAACCCTTAACTGTGCCGCTCATTAAATCTTGGGATGAAATAAATCATGGAGTAGTGTGAGTAACACCAAATTTGAACATCGTTTTGGTAACGATAGGATTATGTCTCATTGACATTTCTGTAAAGTACTAATGGACAGTTCAAATGATGCCTGCTGGGGAGCACAAGAAAAGTAGTGTCAATAGATAGTAAGAAAGATGACAAACAGAAATTGAGGGAACCGGCAGTTAACTTGTAACCACGAATGAGGTAAGGCAAATGAAGTGAGCAACTTTAAAATTGCAACGATAAGCCGTTGTCATGCAATATTCAAAGAAATGTGGCTCATCACATGAATGCATATTAAACACATAAAAAGGTACAAACATCACACTAACAACTGGCTTATTTTAACTGTTTGGCATCGTACGGTGTTTCAATCACATTAATCACTCCTCTGCAAACCATTTTTGGCGTTTAAACTCGCATTACTACAGAATAGTTGCATTGCATCATTTTCGTTTATCAATTAATTTAAAAGCTTAAAATTATTTATTCGTAACACATGATGAATGTTCAACCCCTACCCTACATCATTTTTGTTACTCCCTTGTTCTTGCCTATTATATTAAACAGCATTCTTTGTGCTACGAGAGCCTGTCACCGCGAACGTTGACGATTGGAGGGAAAACGGTGAAGGTGGCAAAATGAAAAGATTCTATTTCCCCTAACTGAAACACTCGCCATGACATCGCATGCGTTCATCCATCCCTCACAAAACCACGAGACTAGGAACACGTTGTTACTCCTGCGCGGAGCGCCTATGCCAACGGAGCGCGAACCCGATTATTAGCGAATTCTCTAATGATGACACTCACTAACGCTGGCTGCAAACGGCAGCATCGTACAACGGACCGAGCGCAGTCCATCTTCAAACTGGCAGCGGTACATGTACATGATTACACTCTTACTTTCACCCCCGGTAGGAAGCAGATGCTGAACAATCCTTCGTCTGAAATGCAGTAGAATAAACTAAAGGTTCAATTTCGCTTCTCCATAGAAGCAGAGCCATATCCACACAAATTAGGGGCACAAAATGGCGCACGAAACCGTGTAGAACCCATATACGAACAAACAGAAGGGATAAGTATAACTGTTCCCTTACCCACGATGAATGGATGTATTGAAAAAGAATGATGATTACGAAAGAACTTCGGTTCGGTTTTGCGGAAGTTTTTAATTAGCCTTGTTCCGGTACCATCTATTCTTCTGTTACCATTATGCGGAGACGAACACTAGAAAATTATTAGCCTTACTAGTGTCTGGCCTCCTTATCAGTTCCAACTTATCTAGCACCAAGGGTGACAAAAATACAGCTCTAAGGAAAATTAACGAAGTTCCGGTTGGGGTGTTTACTTCCCAAATTGACAAACGATGACGACAAACGTTACGTTATTCGATAAAACAATTGTTATACAAACAGTTTAATTGAATAACAGCACGTCCGTAAATCAGAGTTTGTGCAAGCTATGTATGCGATACTGATTGAATGAAAGTGAAAATGATTTGACTAAAACTCAGCTCATATACATTTCTTATTCAGCAATTGAAATAACCAAATTATAAATTCATAATTCATATCCGCACAGTATTCCAAAAACTGCTAAAGAAACGGAAATTTCGTTCTAATTTCAAAATCTTGCCTACAGCATCTTCGGTATCAATCTTGTTTTTGCAAACTATATATGTATATATGTGTACATCCAGTGGGCTATAACTTGATTTCAAATAATCTCTTTCTGACTGAAAAAAAAAATTGCAGATAGCAATCATTGCTCATGTTTAGATGCTCCCCACGTACGGATTGACTATAGCTCTTTCGTTCTCTGGTTTCCGACAGATTGTTTTACGTGATGATAAAATTTAAATAAAAAACATTATATCTCAATCATGAAACATGCTTCAGACTCTGCTCATGAACGAGAGTAAATATGAAACTATTATGCCTTGTTTGAAAAGTATGTCATTTTGTGTGTGTGACATCGAAGGCATCCCTGTAATTGGTCATTAATTCGGTAAAACCAAAGTTATAACTGAACAACCTATTCATGCTAGTCTGAGCGTGCAACGCAATTTTGTTTAATATAAAATAATAATTCTTCGTTTAATAAGAAAAAGAGACCGGCATAAGTACGACGCTATGCTTTGTTTTTTTTTCTTAAAACAGAAATTAATAATACATGACATACACAATCCTAAAAATTCACTAGGAGTGTCTCATCATATCTCGGATTGCACTGAAATTTGTTTCAACAATTACATTGCTTATTATCCCACACCATTTACTTTTCCGCTTACATTATCTTTGGCCAAGTATTCCTACCACTTAATCGTATGTTTTACAATAGAACACAGATAATTTTAACACAAAAAATTAATCGATACATACGCCGTTAGGGCGTCACTTTGGTTGACCTAAAAGTACAACTTTTTCGATCTTTGCGTAAATGCTAACAGATACATCGCACTACTGTCAGCTTAGACTTACTCGCTCGATTGTTTCGCTTATGCCTCTATTTCCTACACATATACAATTTGTCGTTTAAAGTCTTATTGGGTAAAGTTTCGCGTTGTTCTTGCCGCTGTTGTTTGTTTTAAAAGGGATGTAGAAGGTTTCCCGATCGTCTAGAAAAGCTTCATGGTGGCGGCACGAAAGGTGGCTAGAGGTTGGTGAGGGAGATGCGATAGAGGTGTTTTATTACACTACCGTGCCATAACTTCCCATGTACTCGTCCGACATACGCGATCCATCGTAGTTGTCAGATTCCTCATTACGTATACAAATTTTTTTACGCCTGCAATAAAACGAATTGTTTGACGAATCCTTCATTTCATTTTCAGTCTCATTAATGCTACATTTTTGAGTTTAATCTGAGTTCAATTAATAGGGGATGCAGTTTACAACATTATAGAAGTAAAACTTATGTTCTACTTGAAATTTTAACAGAAATAAACAATAAGAAATATTTTAAGGCGTCGTGAGCAACGAGATAAAAAATATTATAGTAGTAGTACGTTCGATAGTACCTTTCGAAGTTAATGTGTTAGTTTAAGCTGCATTATATAGTATATTAGCCAGCAACAATTCAATCAAAAATTCCCACAAAAAAAGAATTACCTAAAGGATAGAAAACAGCATTCTATCTACGCTATATTACGCCGCAAAAATAGACTGTGGTAAAACGTGTTAAAAGCTATTCGTTCCATATTTATTTGTCAAGAAACTAAATAAAGCACCATATACGCTTTTGTTACATTTTTTTTTCTTCTCCTTCTTTGGCCTAACGACCTCTTAGGTCATGTTTGCCATTTCTGACTTACCAGACTTAATGATACCACGTAGTTGGATAATCAATCCTCACTACAGGGGGAACAGTCTGGATGGGATTTGAACCCCGGTCCTGCCGTATGAGGACCGGCGCCGTTGTCGCCTCTATCATCGGACCATAGCTAAATAGTGCGTTAAGATATTATGTCTATGGTAGCACATCCTAACCTAACCTTCATATTTTATGCAGAAATATTCAAAAGCTATAAAACTGCAGAAACTCTTCCTCAATAGAATGAGAAAACAAATATAACGAAGAAGGTTATCAAAAAAATCCAAAGGAAAAATTCCGGTATACAAATCTTAAAACAGCATTATCGTTGCTCCACAACACTACAAATGTGAACTGTGAAATGTGGAACAACGGTGTATTACCGCCAAGCTGGAAACAGCTAACATTAATTATTGGACTAGACATTACTTTTGCTAAACATGCCAACACTGAAGCGTGGAAAAGGCTGTTCCTTTCATGTTTTTTTTTTTTGCCAAACAGCTCTGAAAAGACCACATACACGCTTTTACTACATCGTGTGATGTGGATGTTATGTCTTGCGGGCAGTCATCGTTACATGATTCAATATTTCAGCAAAACAAAACATGGTATAAAGCAACAAATCTAGACAGATGAGTGTATGTTTGAATACACCATGTGCGTATGAAAGATCTATACCAAAATCAATCAACATTCATGAACACCGGCTGTCAGTGTTTTCCCATGACTTTACTAAGAATGAAATATCTGAGAATACAGCTACGAGTCGTCTTATTTAATAATAAATGATAAAGAAATGAAAATGCGCGATACAAGTAGGACGGTAGCATTAATAGCAAACATACCTGCTCGGGGGTTCGTTGCCCAGTTGATCCTTCTTTTTCGCTTTCCGCTTTTTTTTTGAACCGTATCCATAATTATCTCGTGCCGTCCAGCCGGGATACATTTCCATGTGTAGCTGACGTTCCTGGCGCGCCTTGTCGTAGTAAACGCTCTGTTCGTCCCGCGACAAAGAATGCCACTTGCGTCCCAGGATCTGGTTAATGGCGGCCGATTCTTTCAGCGTGCATTCGGCCACCACTTTCGCACGCATTTCTTTCATGTATAACATGAATGCATTGAGTGGCTTCTTGATATGTGGCCGGTTTGCCTGTTGCTGGTTCTGCTGTTGCGTTTGCTGCTGCTGTTGAGACCGCTCGGAGGCGCACTTTTTCTTCGAGGCAGCGCTGACCGTACCACTCCCACTACTACCTCCACTACTAGCCCCGTTACCGATAGCACTGCTGCCACCCCCTCCACCGCCGCCGCCACCGCCACTTCCCGTGCTGCCAACGCTTTGTGCTCGACCAAAGCGATTTGTCAACTCTTGGGGCAGATCAACTCCTGTCGATTTGCTTCCCGGACTAAGCACGTGTTGTCGCACGCTATAATTGTGTCCGACCCCGATATCTTGCCCAATGCCGTTCCCACCAACTCCCACCAAGCTCACTCCTGTTTCCTGTTTCACCTGCTGTAGACTTTGGTTAAGCACGCTGTGAGAGTGCACTGAGTTAAGCAGCGACTGCGAGGATTGATAGCGCGAGTATAGATCGCTGGCCAATGTGGTGTAGATCTGCAGTGAAGAAGGATACGAATTTCGGAAGCTGGGCGCAGTAGAGTACATGGAGGGTGTATGCCATGACGGTGGTACTGGTAACATGTTGGAGGAAAGAATCGACGGGTACGGGTACTGGCTGGTGGAGAACGAATACAACGACTGGCGAGCCGATAGTCCGATTGCCTTTGAATCAAGCTGGTAGGGCAAAATGCCACAGTGCGCGGGTGGAGGATTCGAAAGCACATCCTCATTGCAAAAAAACTGCGACAACCCCAAAGCTCCTTTTCCCATCGAACCAGCGGCCTGTAATGCACTGGCTGTCCCGCTGGAGTATTGATATGGTGGCAAATAGCCCATCCCACCGAAACCGGGTGAATGGTCCGGAGAATTAAGCTTTTCTGCACTGCTGGTACCACCGCTGCCAGCCCCTGCACCACTTCCGTTCGGAGTGGGCTGAGAACGGGTCGCGGGCACATATGTGGGGCTGAGGTCCTGGCGAGCAGATGAGTTTTTCACCAGATTCTCTGCGCTTTCCGTTAGATCTATCAAATTAAACTTTTCTTCCAACAGGTTTTCAGACGAAGCTTTTTCATCCTCCCGGTCGCCTTCGTCCTTAAACACTTTCACCTCGTCTGTGCTGCCGAGGTCGTCTCCAGCATTCGCCGCCACTGTTGCTGCCGCTGCAACCGCCGTCGTAGTCGTGCCGGAATGTGAGCTTTCGTTTGTGTTTGGCATTCTGTGCACATCAAACCAAACGTTCTCTGTACGTCGTTTACGATTCGGTTGGATTTTTGATGAGATTGCTGTATCACACCACCACCACAGCGGAAACCGTCTTGGCGGCCACTGTACATAAATATTGCACAATCCCCCGCTTGTCTTCTTTAGAAAGTTTTTTTATTATTACCTATGTCGCTTTGTTTTGCTTTGCCAAGCATTGAAAACCAATTTAATAGCCAAGAATAGAGAACTGGGCGGGTTTCGGGGTCATTCCTTGGTACTGCTGAAGCCACTTTTAACTGTCAATAATTAGAACATCTTTTCATTTTAACTACAACCGTACACAACACATGTTGAACAAAATAAACCAACAGTTTTTTCTATTGATGAAAATTAATGGACATACACTAATATGGCACATCACTATTTCTAACACACGGATTACACACTGTGAAAATGTGGTTCTTGCCACGGCAAACTCAGATGAGCTAACCATTCACACGATACTTTATTCCGCTGAGCCATCAACTGCAATACTCCAGCCAGCACAGGAACGATGATGGAGAATTTAACCATCAATAGATAATCATTTTCTAAACTGCTTTTTTCACTCAATACAACAACGGTTGGAGCATTACTGTAAAGATCAATGCGAATCTTCTTTAATTAATTCCGCAACACAAATAGATGACCTGTAGCACTTTTCCACCATACGGTTTACTAAAACACACAAATGGTTGCATTCCATTCCAATAATTTCATTTTCTCCCTTTTTGATTTCGTTTTTTCTGCTTCACGTGATACTATTTGCACTCCAATAATCTTCGTTATATTTCTTATATTAGCACTATCACTTTTCTTTTTCCATAGGGCACAGCACAACTTGGTCGTATTGTTGCACTCTTAGGTATTGCGCTTCTCCAATGGCACTTGAAAATACCTTAAACGTCACACATACACACAAACACGAGCCCACGATGCCAAACACATGCATACAAATTTATAAGAGCACACGGAATAGGAAAATGGTTTGCAAACTGTTACCATTAACCCTATACTTCCGACGTACGGATGCTATGTATACCACCGATGGAGACGCCTTGTGCGCCGGGAAATTTTTGTTTGAATAAGTGACGCAACAAAATTCATCAAATAAACATTTTCAAAAACTTGCAGGTGCTAAACAGTGCGCCATATCGTCATTAATCCTCTGCTGGTTTTGTGTTCCACGTTAATGTTTAGCCTACCTACACATATCGTAGTTTACCATGGTATTGATGCATTCCCGATCGAATTTTCAGGATTTGCTGAACGGCCATGTCCGCAAACTTGTACTGTTTGTTTGCTTTTTTCTCTTGATACATCAATGCCGTACACAGATGGCGACGAACGCAGGTTGAGCTGCTGCAGTACACGCGTGCATAAGCATAAATTTATGAATGTTCCGACACAACAACACAGCACACGAATGAAGGAGGCAAATCTATAAATAAATGCCAACTCGTCGTCATCAACATCATACGCGCCGTGCTCCGTTCGCAGCATATAATACTCGCCAAAAACTACCACAAGCTCAATCAATTTTAATAAGATGCAACGGAAGCAGCAACAATTGCAATAAACAGAGCAACAGACATACTTTAATACTTTGTACTACACTGCACTTTGTTCCTAGCAAAATGGCCTAAGCACATGTTTTGGCGAGTTTGTGGTTTTGCATTACACATCCCAAACATTATGATTCTTTTGTTTAATTTTTTATCGTGCCAGAGCGACACATCAAGCAAACATAAAAAGTTTCACTGCATCGATTTTAAACTGCAACCTACCATAGTTGTTTCTTTATCTTCAAACTTTGGCACCAGTCTCACATGTATTTTTTACTTCCGGAAACGAGATGTTCTACTGATGACGACACTCACATTAATTAGGGACAGTATGTCTCGTTATTTTAGCGGCTTCTGATGTTGTTGGCTTTGGATCTATATTTTCCTATCATCGCTCGTGTGCTCTTGCGTCCCGTATTCTACGTGTTGTTGCTTTCACGAAGAAGAAAATAATGAAGCCTCGTTTATCCGTGGTTTTTCATTCCCAGAATTCCCGGATAATTCGAAGCCACGGATTATTCGTTGATGTGAATGCCCGTTTTGTACCTAGGTTCAATACTGTAGCCCGGTCAAATTACGAACGCCTTCAATAATCTGCGATAATAATGGAGAATATCCGGAACGCCGAATTCACATTGTAACAAAATATCTTTAGTTAAAGATTTAAAATGGTTTATTTTGAAAACATGCTAGAGATTGACACAGTACCTGGTATGTGTAACAGCGTTGCAAACGTCTGCTGCTTATTTAAAGTAGGTTAGTAATGCTCAACTATCATTCCATATATTCATGACGTTTTTGTTGTACATTTCCATCTAAATCATATTTACTCTTTGTACCGACATTTGGTCTCATTCATTTAAATGAAAGATTGTTTCAATAAAAGCGGATTATATACAATATGTACCAATGCCTAGTTGCATACTCTGCAGAATGGCTTCTGGTAATAAACTCCATTTTATATTGATAGGAAATATTGCTTTAAGTTTAAATGAATCATTCACACTTGTGATTAACATATTTTCGAGAATAAAACTTTTCTCTCTTGTATGATGAAATTAGTTCTGCGCTAAAGATGCACAGGAATCCTTCCTAAACAAATTTCGTCATGTGAGCTGATAAGGACAGTCTTCAGGTTTGAAACAATCTTCCCACAGCGATTAAGTCTTTTTCCTTTAACCTTTATTCAAATCGGTTGCTGCTAAGCTTTCCTTATCAATCTTTGCAGCGAACTCATTTTAATTTCCACTAATTCCGATTTTCTTATCTTTGCTGCGAACCCCTTTGGAACAAAAACATTTAGGAGTATGTTTTGGTGCCTTTTACTGCAGTAGTACTAGTTAGGACAGCCAAACCAACATTTCAGATTCTTAATTTTATTTCATACCTATTCTAAAATAGATTCAAACCCCATTTTTTATTCGGAACAGTAACTTAGGCCAAGTTCAATATTTAGAAGACATTTGAAAAAAGTATAATTTGGGGCGATCCGGTGGTGGCAGTGGCGGCGGTCTTCACACGGCAGGTCCGTGGTTTAAATCCCATCCAGACAACCTGTACGTACGAAGGATTTTTTTTCTATTTGTAATGTTTAACGTTGGGGTGGTCCGGTGGCCGAGGCGATAACAGCGCATGTCTTCACAAGAGCAGGACCGACTGGGGTTCAAATCCCATCAAGACCGCCACCCGGGCTGACTACTTTACTGCGGATAAAATAAAGTCACAGAAAGCCAAAAATGGCATGCCGCGACCTCTCGAGGTTGTAGTGCCAAGGAAGAAGAAGAATGTTTAATGTGCGATTTTCCTAAAATCCAAATCATCCAATGGTTTTGTTTTTCTCAGATTTTGTTTAAACGTTAAAATCATACAATTTAAATTCACACTTTTCACTGTTTATTTTTTTGTGTTCTTACGTTCAATTTTTATCGTATTAACTTTTTTCTTTATCCAAATTGTGTTTAAACTTAATTCGTAGTCCTCGCCGACGTTATAAATATTATGTACATTGAACAGTTTTACAAAAGGATCTTGTTACATTAAAGGTTTGAAGTGTACGCTTCGACGTACATCAGCAGCAAACAATGCCTCTCTCTCTCTCTCTCTCTCTCTCTCTCTCTCTCTTTCTGTCTCTTTGCTTCTGTTTAAAAGGAAATTAGGGTTTAAAAGGAAAATCTAAGGAAATAGATACTAAACACAACATTTCTGTTCCAAAATATAACGAGACGTTCCAACGATTGGTATCATTTGGAATGATCGTAATATCAGCGGACGTGTGCGCTTTAGTGTAAGAGAAACGAGCTACATATGCACAATTTATTTCCAAGGGAAGTTTGTTCGAAGGAAAGAAAAGTTTCTACATGAAATAGTTACAGCAACAGGGGACAGTGCGATCCTAAGAAATCGTTAATTACTTTCATTACTACATTGTAGATGAACCAAAATTATGATTTAATTTGAGATGTAAGTTCGTACGCAACACCGCCCCAAGCTAGCTTATACACGCGAGTTCGCCATCTGATAGCTGGATTCCACAAGGCATTGAAAAACAGATAAGGGCCACTGATTTCACGAAAAGCCCATCCAACGAAAAAGGTGAATTTGTTAAATGGTAGCGCTCCATTCTGGATTATCGACAGCAGAAGCCAATCGGACAAGAACCACACGAGCGTATGAATGAGAAAAAATACCAGAGGATTCCATCGGAAGAGTACTTTGGCGGCACCGCAGGCAAACAAACCCACAATGATGCACTCTGACATCGGTTCAAGCAGGATGGTCGTCGGTACCATGGCCACCCTCAGTTTAGCCCATCGTGTGAGTCGTGCCTGAAAGCTGCTAATATCACAAATCCCAGAGTTCTGCCACGCTGGTTGGCTACTGATCGTCAACTTCCAATTGTGATCGTGAAAGGCCTTAGCGAGAAAGAAATCTTCTGCCAGATAGCATCCAAACGCTTGCACACCTCCAAGTTGATCCAGTACGTCTTTTCGCATTAAGCACGACATTCCCGTGTGACAGTTTATTCCGAGCAGATCGGCACATAGGTAAATGCGTGACTGCACCGTGCCGAAGTATATCTTCTCAAATGCTGCAGCAAATCCTTCTCGGTCGCAAACGAATGGCATCTGATGTACAAGACCAACCTTCTCTGTCATATGGTTAACCATGTCGGTTAGTGTGTCACTCTTCATTCGAATTCCTGCGTCGGAAATCATTATTAATTCGTATTGAGCCTGCACATATCCCTGGTAGAGATTATTTATCTTTGGATTTACTCCCACGTTCGAGCCACCAACGAGCAGCTTCGCCTCAATGCTAGGATACTTATCACATAGCCGATTTACTATTTCAATCGCTGGATCATCCTGGGATTCGATGCAAAACAGCAACTCATAGATCGGGTAGTCCATCAGAAAAAATGTTTCCAAATTGCTTTGAAGATTCGGATCGACTCCCATAAGTGGTTTCAAAATGGACACCGAGGGATATGGTGTTTCTCGGGGCTGTTGGGAAGCTTTTTTGTGGAGTTTTATCTTTCCATAGGTGATAGCAGTCAAATGAATGATCCATTTTCCGCACCAGAATATCAGGATACCGATAGCCAAGCAGTGTATGATGGTTATCATCGTTGGCGACATTGTTTCATGATTGATTTGTTATGTGCCCTTTCGTTCACTAAAGGCACCACAACTTCTTACACACGCTTGGATACACTCATGCACGGCTAAATATGCAAAACTATGCTTCGCTTCTTTTCTTCTTGATTTCTTCCGATAACTCGCACAGTCGATTGTTTTCACTTGTAGCACGATCCGGTTGTATGATGCTAATCGAGTAATGTTATTTTACCGCCGTTGGCCAATCAGATGCAGAACTGTGATTAACTCTACAGCATTCGTACGGTCACTGAGCTAGCAATCGCTAGCTGCTGAAACCATCGTAAGCTCTTTCTAGGTACGCCGACCTTCTGATAACAGACGATGACGCATACCACGCGACAATGATAATGTCGGCAAACGCAATGAAAATCCGGTGCTGAAACGCTGCTGCATCCCGAGTCAAGATTTGTGTATTCGGAGCTTGTAACTCGACTGACACAATCTTGCTGGATTCGCTTGAATTACTGCCAGTAGAATGTTGCCTATTTCGGTTCCATCAATTGTGGGTTATCGCTACGCAAGACTAGGTGATCTAGTTTTTTGAATGGTCAGACTAGAATTGAATTAACGATCGATGACACACGACTATGGTATGCGTTACGCCATGTACAGGTCAATCAATTGCCCTTCGGAATCGGAACGGGGCGGATTTGTATGACGATAGAACGTTTACCCTTCGGACCAAACTTAAGCGCTCGTACAACGATGAATATCTGTGAAAATAAAAACAAAACCGGTTGAAATGCTTCATTAACTAACACCTATTTTAAACTACTGTAAAATACGAGCTAGTGTTAAGATCCAATCGAATAGGAAACAGTGAATTCGCGGGAGAATTGTAAACGCGCCTTCTCGGATCAAGACGATGGTTATTTATCTAAGAAAAATCACATGACAGCAAATCTTATTCCAATCCATATCTACACCACCGTTGATAGGATACTAAGAAGAATATGGTAACGAATGCGTCGATTGCGATTCCTTGTACGAAATAACCTATTAGAAGTCACATATTCACACAAACTCGCAATGGACAAATCCAGCTTGTTCGGAATAACATTTACCCTCAGTGTCATTCATTTCCTAATACGTTCTACACGTTTCGCTTTGCGTTTGCAACTTAAGTCATTTTAGCTTGCACAAAAAAGAAAGAAAAAAGGTATAATACTTATACGTACCTCAAAAACGAAATATACTCCAACTGTTTGGATATTTTTCTGCAACAGTAATGATTTCCCTGGGTTGGAGTTTTGCAAAGTGCATAACTAATGTAGCAACGCTAGTGACTCAGAAAGTGTGCGAACAGCATGTACACACAGCACCAGAAACAATCCCTAGATAGGATCACAACAGCATATTAATTACTTTACACGATAGGAGTAGCCAATCCTAAACTGCATCAGTCGTGATTACGAAAAATTCTCAGGAAATCACAGGAAAACTTTCACACACGCACTCGTACAATTGCTGTCATGACAGGTGCCTCGCACTAATATCACAACGGGACACCATGCGTGATGTTTAAATGACGTTGGAGAAAATGCATTTGAATATGTTTTCATTTTGTTTTTTTATTGAATAAATGACTATAAAATAATATAAGTAGTGACAGTTTAATAACATTGTCCCACTATATTTGGGATTTGATGCGGTTTGAAATAAATGGCGTCAGCTACTAAACTAAATGTAGCTGAATTGAAAATTGCCTAAGATGCAACTTCTAAACATTTAAATACTATAATAAACAAACGGACAACGGATGCTCCAAATTCATTTAAACGAACGATGATAAAAACATAATTATCTACTTTTAATATAATAAAATAACAAATAATATAATTTGACGTTCAGCAACCACAGTGCACGACTGTGACGTCACAGATTGCGGTACCTTTTCGCGAACTCTACACTAGGGTACGACCGGAAAACCGTTGCCGACAGCTGTTCAATTCGTTTGCCTCCATTTTCTACTCTGTTTGAAAAAGGAAGCGCTCTTTTCGTTAAGGTGCTTTTCCATTACGCTTGTTCGTTTTGTGTGTCTGTACCGTTCACTTGTGTATTAATGTGTCTCTTCAAGTGATTTCCATCTCAATCTTCGAGATTGCGTGCATTTTTATTCATATTCGTATGATAAAAGTATCTTCATACTTATAATGTGCTGCTAAGACGCGTCCTGATGCCAAGCGCTCCGTGGCGAATGCAATCAAGCTGGAAGTAGCGCTTTTCGCTATTGTTTCGATAGTCTCGAATTCGGCTTTCCTCATTTTTTGGACAAGGACAAGATATGCGCAGTTTTACTGTCAATAATATTCATTAACTCGTAAGCCACACATTTCAAAGTGCGTAAAAATTGTCCGAGATACACTCACGCACACATACACAAGTACGTAAAACAAAGCCTTTCCTGCGCTCTTAACGAAGCAGCCCCCGACGCGCACGCTTGTCACACTTATAAACCATTGCTTACAAAAGCAAGGAGGCCGAAAGCTTGCCGATTGCCAGCGAGGACGCTATACGAAATTGTGTGAGAAATGGCGACTTTCCGCGTTCGTGAAGATATGGAAAAGGAAAACCGGGTTCTTCCCCCAGCAGGAAAAAATAAACACGCCGTCATTGATGCTACGAAAGTTCTGGCACCCTTTGGAAAAAATGTGCTTTTACCCTCCATGGGCAATCAGCAACAGCAACCACAAAGCGTGATGTGTAGCGTTCTTAGTGATGTGCAAACTAACATCGTAACGAATGTAGAAAAGACGGTAGGTTTATGTTGTGAGGAAGGATCCACGCTCCTAGAGTGTACCATATTAAATTCCAATTAACTTATGAAATAATGATCCTCATAGGTCAAAGATACCAAAATAAAGTATCAACGTGCCGTCGGAGTCAAACCGTTGCCAAAACCGGGGAAACTTGGAGATGAAAATGCCGTCGATGCAAAGCAGACCTTGCAAGCTAAGATTATTACAAAATCAACTATATTAACTGAACCGTTTAAGGGTTTCGAGATATATGACGAATCGAAGGAAAATTTGACCGAAATGTGTGTTCCCAAGAAAGTAGATACGATCCACGAGAAACGGTAAGCACCTTTGGCATGAACAATGAATGTAAGTATAATAATTTTACCACTTTTCGGGCTCGTTAGCGCTCCTTTGCAGGAATTGAAGCATGCGGAACTGCTCGTAACTCCCATGTCGGTGGCAGAAAACTATTCCCCAATGTCCATAGACAAATCGGCAAGCATGATCATTGTCGATGGACCCATTCCAAGGAATGATCGTGAGCGTTTCTTCGAGGTAGAAGAATACCAAGAAGATATCCTAGTTTACCTCAAAGAGGCAGAAAAGAGAAATCGCCCAAAGCCGGGGTACATGCTGAAACAGACGGACATAACTCACTCCATGCGTACGATTCTCGTCGATTGGTTGGTGGAAGTTTCAGACGAGTACAAACTCCAGGGAGAAACACTCGCCCTGGCTGTCTCGTACATCGATCGGTTTCTTAGCTTCATGTCGGTAGTGCGTGCCAAACTGCAGCTGGTCGGGACAGCTGCTATGCTTATTGCAGCGTAAGCATTCACACTCAGATTGGTTCGCCTGATTTGATGTGTCGCATTTATGAATATCTCTCTTTAAAATTGTAGCAAATACGAGGAAATATATCCACCGGATGTTAGCGAGTTTGTTTACATCACAGACGACACTTATACCAAGACACAAGTATTGCGCATGGAGCAACTGATTCTGAAGGTTTTATCGTTCGATTTGACCGTGCCAACAGCATTGGTGTTCATCAATACTTACTGCGTGATGAATGACGTCCCGGACAAGGTTAAATACTTGGCTATGGTAAATAATAAGCTTATTTCTGCTAGTTTAAATTACAAGAATACAATATCAATTACATGTCTTCTTTTTCTCCCATATTGTGAAGTATCTCTGCGAATTAGCACTGCTGGAAGCGGATCCTTACCTGACCTATATGCCATCAAAAATTGCTGCTGGAGCGTTGGCATTAGCAAGACGCGCTCTCGATCTTCCGATGTGGTGCAAGATGTTAGAGCGCAACACTGGGTACAAAGTGGAGGAATTAAAAGATATTATATTGGACTTAAACAAGACACATGTCGATGCGATGACGATGCAACAACAAGCAATTCAGGAAAAGTATAAATCCAAAAAGTATGTGAAACGTACTAGAAAAAGGGCTAACATTGTCTATTTTAACTTTGCATTTTATCTTCCCAATTTTCAGATTCCTCGAGGTCTCAAACTTGGCTGTTGCTGAACTTTCTAAAACTGCACTCGACCAAATGTGTGAGGTGCTATGTAACTCTTCTGCATAAACCCGGCTACAAGCACATACTGGCAGCGACTTGACAAAGGGTATGGAAAGCGCAGATCAGCCCGACATGTTGTTTTTTTTTTGTTTAACGCCATCAGTATCCCAAGCGGCTTTTTTTGTTCGGTTAGTGATAATGTTTCATTTTTATGTATTTATATTTGAGTTGAAGTCCACGATTAGATAGACTAATGTTCTGAATATATTTGGTATGCCTTTCATGTATTTTTTCGATCTGTCTGTTAAGTAAAGCTTTACGCTTTTCACTTGTAGTTCTCTGTAAGAAATGTGTAGTACTGTTTACGAATTTGTATAGTTGCTACAATTCTTTTTGTTAACATCGTTTGACAAATTTGAATAATAATCGTTTTGGAGTTGATTCCTTTGGTCATAAATGTTTTGTCCTGACATAGTCATGCTGCAGTAGAGTAGCTACACAGTTATGAAAATGATTCGGCACATTGTGACACAACTATCGCGACATCTGAGAATCACTTTCCACCATTTCTAGCTAAGGCGTGTGAGAACTTTGTAAACATTTTTATGACAATAAAACTAAATAAGGCCTGCAGATGGGATCCGAGTGGCAAACAAATATAACGCTAAGTCTTGCACAATAGCGCAAACTATTACGAGGGACCACGGTTAACAAAAGACGATATCTGCACGACATATTTATAAGTTGCAACGGTTATAACATTCTAAATTAACTAAACATTTCATCATTCTACATCGAAATAAATAGAAGCAGTAATAATAAAGAGCCGTCTCCGAAATTGGATTATCTTTTTATTCCGTTTGTTTCGTCGACCACCAATTTCATCATGATGACGGAAAGCGACGCTTTTTCTGTGTTGTTATTATTAAGACATACGGCGTCGATCCCCCCCATTTACTGATGCTGTTAATACTTCATTTTATCCAACCAGACAAACTTAATCATTTGCATAAAATATCCAAGGAAAACGACTGGTGAGACATTGGCCCCTTAGCAGCTCGCGATGTACAAATAAAACAGTTCAACAGCATGTCAAACGAAGTTGCAGCTCAAAAATTAACCATACTAATCACGCGAACCACTTGTTGCGAGCACGAACGATGTAATAACAATCTTTCAGCAGCGGAGTGGGTGTTTTATTGTTAGAATCTAGATGCTTCCAAATAAGCGGCTGTGGCGCTAACGGTGTCGGCATTCTCGTACTAGAAATAACGCAAATTATCAATTCTGGGAATACGAAGTACCGTGCGAGGTGTGCTTCTTAGCAAAAGTCCCGTTATACCGGTTTGAAGTTTCTTGCTGAGGTTTGTTTTTATCGTATCGCGACATTTGCTCAGTGAAAGGCGTGAAAGTGCAATCACGCTCAGGGATTGTACGCAGAATGCACCATCTGGAATTGTTGGTAGCACAGGGATTTATAATTTACCGCGTTTCTTTCGCTTACTGAAAACGATTTGTTTTGCTTCTTGTGCCAAGTGAGTGTAGCTTTGTAGCGTACGATTGCCAGCTCATCATATCGTCCGTATCATTGACAGCGATATTGGCTGTTTGCATCGGTGTATCACGAGCGGTACGTAGCATTGCAGTATTTATTAGTTCGTTTTGCATTGTATGATTGTCAATCAAATTGTTTTTCAGGGGCAAGTGCGGTAATGAGGAGAAACGCGCGTACGTTAGTGAAGTTTGCGTTCATTCTAGCTGGAGTGTTATTGTTTCTCACACTGGCCATCCGGTCGTTCAGCGAAAATGCAAAAATAGCACTGAATGGAGTTTTCGACCCGGCGGCGCTCGTCCAAAAAGAATCGCACGCAAGAGAAGGATCGTTTTTCAATGAACCACCGAAGAATGTGCATCACAAACGCGTCGATTGGCACAACTACGATCTAATTCATGAAGAGGCCAGACGCAGCGGTATCGGAGAACAAGGAAAGGCCGGTCACTTGGACAAAACCGAGAGTGAGATGAAGGACAAACTGTTCAAAAAGAATGGATTTAATGCAGTCCTAAGTGATAAGATTTCACTGAATCGATCGCTTCCCGACATTCGCCATCGCGGCTGTCGGAAGAAACAATACCTGAACGAACTTCCCAACGTAAGTATAGTCGTTCCATTTTACAATGAACACTGGAGCACGCTGTTAAGAACTGCATCAAGTGTGCTGCTTCGCTCGCCTCCGGAGCTCATTGCTGAAATTATTCTCGTGGACGATTGTAGCACTAAAGACTTCTTGAAAAGGCAGCTGGATGATTACGTCTCTGAAAATATGCCAAAGGTAAAGATCGTAAGACTACCCGAGCGGTCCGGATTAATTACGGCCCGTTTGGCAGGCGCAAAAATTGCAACAGCCGATGTGCTCATTTTCCTGGATTCGCACACGGAAGCGAACGTGAACTGGCTGCCACCATTACTTGAACCGATTGCCGTAGACTACCGTACATGCGTATGTCCTTTCATTGACGTCATCGATTGGGATACGTTCGAGTATCGGGCGCAGGATGAAGGAGCGAGAGGTGCCTTCGATTGGAAGTTTTTCTACAAACGACTTCCTCTGTTACCAAAGGATTTGCAAAACCCCACTGAACCGTTCGAAAGCCCTGTAATGGCAGGGGGGCTGTTTGCGATCAGTGCCAAGTTTTTCTGGGAGATTGGTGGCTACGACGAAGGATTGGATATTTGGGGTGGAGAACAGTATGAGTTGAGCTTCAAAATATGGCAGTGTGGTGGCAAAATGTACGACGCACCATGCTCCCGAGTCGGTCACATCTATCGTGGGTATGCACCATTCGGTAACCCGCGCAAGAAAGATTTTCTCACCCGCAATTACAAACGCGTGGCCGAAGTGTGGATGGACGAGTATAAAGAGTATCTTTACATGCGCGATCGAAAGAAGTACGAAAACACCGATGTGGGCGACATTTCGCGACAGCTGGCAATCCGCGAGCGTTTGCAATGTAAACCATTCAAATGGTTCATGACGCATGTTGCATTCGACCTGGTGGAAAAGTATCCTCCAATAGAGCCGCCGGACTTTGCGAACGGTGCCATCCAGAGTGTCGCCAATCCGGCTCTGTGCGTCGATACGCTGAACCATGGCGAAAAACAAACGATCGGTCTTTATTCATGCGCCAAGGATAAGACGCAGCCACAGCCTAATCAGTTTTTCCAACTGTCTTGGCATCGGGATTTACGCATCAAATTCGGCGAGCTGTGTTGGGATGTCTCTGAGAGTGTTCCTAATGCTAAAGTTCTTCTGTACCATTGCCACGGCGGACAGGGCAATCAGTTGTGGCGGTACGATCCTGAAACGCAAATGCTAAAGCAAGGCAAAAACAACCGTTGTCTAGATATGGACCTAAACAATCGGGAAATATTTGTAAATCCGTGTGATCTCAGTAACCCGCGGCAAAAGTGGCACTGGGGCTTCGTTAACACCACCTCGATAGCTCAATGGGACATTTACGGCGCTAAGATCATTGATTGAGTAAACATCATTTGATTGCTATCGCTAAAGATAAAGTCCATGTTTCACAACACAATTCCAGACTGGTATAAATTCTTCTACAAGCATTGGTTGTGAAAAGCTACCGAAAAGCTCCACGGCACATTGACAACCGCTACACCGGAAGAGCTGTACACATTTGCTCAAATATGGATCGATCGTAGTCAAAATTTCAGTTGATGAGTTCCATTACATTCTGCCATAGTAACGTGCTGCAACTACAGTCTGCTTCAGATATTTTACGAATATAGGTCATTTAGAATAATATAACACTCCGATTGTTACTTTATTCTACGAATCGATTTCAGTTCGTTATCGTTTACTATGTTTAGATACAATCTGACAAACAATCATGTATTATACACACAAACTTCCAACTTCGTACGACAAATCGGTAATTAAAGTTCGACTTTGTAACGCGTGATAAACTGGTTATGACACAACGCGATTATAGAATAAACAGCGTTTCTACATCGTACACAATTGTTAAGTACAATATTGCGAACCAATAGCTAAGATCAGCTGAGATTGTTAAAATACAAACTAAAAGGGTAACTATCAATATTGAAATGTGCTTGTCCGTCTTTACTCTTCATAGCTTAACGACTAACGATACCAGCGTTAATATCACGAAGAGGTGCTAGAAGGATCCGTTTTCGCTCGTGCTTTTCCTGTTAGCTGCAAAACCAGATCGTCGTTGTGTTTAATGTAGCAAAGAAACACGTTATACAACATGGTGATGGCATTAATGTATAAGACACGATATTTTGGACTTAGTAAGTAGAAATTTATAAACTGCGTGGGTGGCCAAACAAGCCAATCCGCAGTATAGATAGTCCAGTACTTGTGCTGTAGTTCGTCGGTGCAATCCGTAACGGATGCGCCTTCCAGTAAACCGGCGCTGTATAAGTAAGTGATGATGAAAATGGGCGATATGGCAAATTGGTCGATGGCAATTTTCTTGAACACGGTCCGGACCGAAGCCCCGGGAAGTAATGCGTCCATCCACTTATACAGATAATGATGCAATGGACCTTGGGAAAGACCAACCAATGTCATATTGCCTGTATTGGAATGGGATAAACAGCTATTAATTTATACAGTCATACAAGCATCCAGCGCTACTTACACATCCGCTGCCAGTTGCGCCCTGAAGCTGCGTTTTTATTTTCGAGTCTGTTCTCGATTTCCTGCGCTGCCATATCGCCAGCCAACATCAACACACCGGAACTAACGGTATTAGTAACCAAAAGATAACGTCCGAAAAGCAACTTCCATACTCTTCGCATTGCGGGTTATTGTGGTTGCGTCTGTTACTGGCCGCTTGTTAGAATGTGTTTGCTGTTCCGGCGTCAATTTGTATCAATTTTTTTACAGAAAGCACTATTCCGCCCGAAGGAAAAACGCTTCAGCTAGGAAATACGCTGGGCTTGTATAGCGCAGTGTTTATGTTATGTTTTTGAAGAAACTGTACTTGCATAATTGTCAGCTGATCGCACAGTGGTCGCGCAATAATAGGAAAAAAACCTTACTACAATTCATTAAAAAAATAAAAACTCATCTTATGGGTGGTGATTATGGAAAGAATGTGCCACCATTAGTCCATCGTTGTACATATGAATATTTCGAGAGAATATCTTCCCACCCATGTCATATTTCGGCAGCATACAGCTGTATACGCATGACATATGTAGGGGAAAACGGAACAAAATGTTGCGATAGTCGAATTGCGCTGCATGTGTTTTTCCAACTTATTCGGTGTTTCATCGACAGCTGCACCATTCTTTCAAGCCTCCTTTATGTTGTTTTACGGTTTGAGATAAAAAAAAGGTTTTGCTTTTCTACCCACAAGAAATGGCAATGGGTATTTCGCCCCTTGTTTCTCTAAATGTTATGCCAAAGAAGTGTATACGATACAATACGTCATCGGTGTAAACATCAACAGCGGAGCTGGAAGAATAAGCTTTTCTGCTGAAACGTATATCCTGTTTTTGCCGGTCCACAAGTGTACAGGTTCGTTCTGCGCTCATTCGCGCCCAATAACAAAAGGACCCTATCGAAGAAACTCCAAATCTAAATACTTTTAACAGTGCATTTTCGGCGCTTCCTTGGCAAATATGGCTGGACGTGGTCGTGGTAAAACTAGTGGCACATTAACGCAAGAGCAACTGCAATCGTTGGGTGTCACTAGCAAAGAAATACAGGCGGTTACATCGGCAGCTCCGCCACCATTGTATCCCCCATTACTGTCCAAACCAGTGCCGCTGGAGGTAACGTAGAGAAGTTTTGTAGACAATGTAGTCTAGGCATAATTTATTTACTTTCTTTACCCATTCCAGTCCAACGCTGATCGAAATTATAAAATACTGTGGAAGGAAGATTTCATCTCGTATTTGCGAGAATCAACGTACTACACAACCAAGAAAAGTTCCAAACTGTCTGTCCAGCGTTATTGTGATAAAGTGATTGTAAGTTTGATTTGCATAATTTTGTTCTCGTCGTGTCTTAAGTTTGATTGTTGTATATGGTTGATTATATGCTGCAGAATGTCATAGAAAATGATCCAAAAACAAAGCGCGAAGGTGACTTTCTGTGGAAACTGATGCCTGCCGAATTAAGACCTAGCTTCAAGCGCATGAAAGCAGTGCCCGGAACAACAACGAAAGCGAAGCGCATACGAAGTGCGGATGACATTGATGCGAAGCTAAAAGCACTTGAGCAAAAAGAATCATCAAGCGATCATGCCGATGTGGTTAAAAAGGAGAAAAGTGATTCAGAAGATGATAAAGATGGAGAAGATCAAGAAGAAGAGCTCATCGATGAAGAAATGGACGACGACAATGACTATGGTAACAATTATTTCGATAACGGCGAAGCGTACAATGATGAAGACGATAATTTGGACGATGGTCCAGTTTATTAAGTTCAACCACACGTATATAACTGTACCTATTTTAAATAAAGTTTGCTGTTGAGTAGTGAACAACCCCAACAGAAGGCTAATGTGACTGAGCGATCTCGGAAAAAAATACCAAAAGATCGTTTATCGTAAATTCTAGGGTTATCATTGAACCGGCGTAACAACGTTGTATCCATTGCTCTAATGAATTGTATTGGTTTATGAATTCCTGTTGCATAGCACGCCAGACTACCTGAAGCAAATTTTCTTCTTCACAAAGATGTTTTTCCACTTTCTTATAAAGTTGCTCAAGCCCTTTCTTCACTTCACGAGCTGGATAAAGGCTTATTACTTTACGGAGCTCCTGCTTTGAGTATGCCATTTGGTAACTAATTTCCGTGTCTTTGACGCCTTGTTGCACTCGTACTTGAATTCCTTCGAAAAATTGCTATAAAGACCGAACGCAATAATGTAAATGTTTGTAAAAACACCCGAATGTGCAATTTTTAATACTTACGTTTAATCTCTCCAATGGCCGTCCGAAATATTTTGTAACATATGCTTTCTGAGCATCATTATAACGTGTCTTCGCTTCCTTTCTTTGCAGTTCTAGTACCGGAATTTTCAGTTGGGACAATGTAGAGTGCATACGATGATAGTTTTCCATTTTAACTACTTGATGTGGTGTCTTTGAATGTTCCGCGGCATGTACAGGAATGCGTTCAAAAATGGCTTCAACCAATTTGAGGTACCATTTGTCCAGATCGTTGCGTCGTTCAGTTTTTTTGAAAATTTTTTCGGCAGTTACTGCAAACTCTTCAAAATTTTCCACATACGGCAGAAGACCACACTTAGATCGCTTCGGGAGTTTGGCTTCCTCAATTGATTGCAGCTGTATCTGCATAAATTTATCAAAGCTTCGCTTGACGTGTATAAGAGCTGAAGCAAATGTCATGCTCAGGAATGATTGTGCATCTTGAGCCGACATAACATGTTGGGTAAGGCGCACCAGTACGTATAAGGAATAGCTAGTGACAGAAATATATGGAACAGATAAAACATTATATTTCTAATATTTTGAATTACCTTTGTTGGTTATTGGCCAATTGAACTACTTACTAGTTATCCAGCTTTTCGAAACTGAGTATAAAGTTGTTAATTTCTGACTCAAGATTTGCAAACAGTTCTCCCATCATCCTGCGTACTTCCTCGTTTATTTGACGATCAATCCTTCGCTGCGGAATATGCAGCGCAGTGTCACGTTCGTCCTTTTGGTTCTCTGCCTCGTTGCTGGCCGCATCTAACGTCGTTTGCGTATTCTTTCCAGTAGGACTAATAATGTCCAGTTGAAAGAAAGCAATGCAGAAATGTTGTTCGTTCAACGCCACCGGTTCCAGTTCGGCGAGCACTTTTTCCAAAATAGAGTCAAAGCGTTGCCGTTCCGATGGTTCGGCTCCTGGGGACCACACTTCTTTGTTTATGCCCAAAATACCGTACGGCTGGGCGGGTTGTTTATTTGATTGTGGACCAAGCTTTAGCTTGTTGCTCATGGAGCTGTTATTGATGTCCTCTCTCGAATTGAATTGCTTGAAGTTTAGTGCTTGTTTTGCACATTCAAAAAATAAATGAATGTCCCGGTCGTAAACCTTGCTGAGTGAAGTAGTGTAAACCTTAATGAGGGCTTCGTAAGCCTTACGATCCATAGATTTCATCCAGTGCATAAGCTCTATAAAAACAGACAACTCCTTATGCACGTTATGGTGCTTCGGCAGGGACAAATCGTTTGAACCCGAAGTTTGTGAATCACCTAGATTTCCGAGGTGTATGAATAGATTGTTCAAGTGGCGGCTTATTGTTTGCGAGAATTTCGCTTTCCATTTTTCAAACCGCTTTCGCTGATCCTGAACCGCCGTGAGCCGCAAAAGGGCAGGATCGATGTCGCTGTTCATCGCCAATTGCAGCGCTTTACCTGCCGCAATTGCCGCTGGCAAACCTTTCGGTGTCAGATCGGTATCTGTGAGAGCAAGCTGATGAACATGTGGCAAATCTAGCTGCGTTACTACCTTTTCAAGTTCTTGCAACAGTCTTACGTTGTTGGTATTTGCAATCTCAATCATTTGATTCTTCTCTCCCATCTTTTCCATCGTATCGCGTACGTGGCAGAGAATCTCATCGTAGTCATCGAGCCTGCTTTCAACCTTCTCAGCTTCCTTGATGGCCTCCTCAATCCGTTCCATAAGCATTTGCACTTGCTTTTCGGATGCCAGAACGCTTTGAATGTTGGCACCGTCCAGTTGTAAAAGATTGTGACTCAAATCATCCATAAACAGTTCTGCATTACTTATCGCATAGTCGCATTCTGCAATAAGTTTGCTAAGATGCGATTCTTCTTTTTCGGTAAGAGCTTGAAAATCTTCATTTTCGAACTCTTCCAATTCCTCTTCTTCGTCACATTGACCTGCATTGCCTCGATTGGTGTACTTATCATCAATTTGTTTTTCTGGCGAATTTTCCGAAAGCCACTGCTTTGGAATATTTTTGAACACGGCCCGTTCCGCTGCGGTGCAATGCTTATGGATTTGTTTCCACAAGACAGAGATAAAATTTTGTCTCTCGTGTAGATTAGCTGCAAACCATCGGAATGGCTTATCTATGATCAAGTCGAAATCATGCGTGTCTACGGCTTCGTTACGCCCATCGATGCACTTTATCTCCTGCAGTGACCAGGATCGTTTTTTCTTGTACACGCCTTTATCGTATTGCTTGATCTGACAAACGCTGACTACGATATTCGGCTTTACCGTAGAAATAATACATAAGTATGACGTCTTTTTTCTTTTGTGCAATTTGCTAACATTGCATACGGACAATATTCGCTCGTCTAGAGCGTCAAACAGCTCCTTTTGGAAGATGTATTTTATTCCTGCCGCCATGCCGTACAGTTTAAGGATAACACTTGCTAATTAATCACAAATTTTACTTTATCTGCGCATCAATGCACTCAAAATCTCCAGATATTATTCGCAGCAACTCAATGTTTCGTTACAACACAGCTTTGCTGTTTATATTGTGAGCCAGCACAATATGTCATTCTATTTTTATATGACGTTTAGCTGTCAAACGCTCTTCAAGTTCAAGGGGTATCAATCATAGCAGTATCGCATGAGCGTTTATTTTAACTATTTCAACTTAATCGACCATTTCATGAATAATGCAACAAACATCACGCAGCGGGTTATGACTATATCATTTAGATTGATTTATTTTCACGGACCATCTAACATGCCATTCGTGTGGCGACTCGTTCCAGACGCTTGTTTAATCCAGGCTCTTCGGAGGGTTGTAGTTAAGGTAGATCAATCCGCTCTCCTTGGCCTGAAAAGGTACAACAAAACGATTAGCAGTCTTCCATTGCGCTGCGCTAATACAGAAGCGTAATTACCACGGTTAGGGTGATGCCAAAAATAACAATGCCGGCGGCGAGCACGGTGTTGTACACTCGATTCTTACGTCGGTGTTCTTCGAAGAAATCGCCTTCAGGGACAGGCATGTCGTTCATTGTGTACACACGGAAATTGCTGGGTCCATGGTATCCGCGAGACAGGAACGCAGCTGATAGATTGTATCCGTGCACCGTAAGCGAGATCAGGTAGATTGTGCAGAAAGCAGCAAGGTTATGTAATGGAGGAGAATATGAACAGAATACAGTTGAAGTGCAAAATGTTACAGGTATAGCGATATTTTGTTTATACATTACCATTGCGGATGGCCAAGTTGGCAACCGAACGAACAGGCTGCATTTTCTTTGTTTCTTGGAGAGCTGAAAAACGCAGATACTGTACAGTTTGCAACTACAAGAAAATTTCTTTTATTTTTTTTTCTACTTCATAGCACACTTGACAGATTCATTGCAAGCTGACATAAGACGCTTATGCGCGAAGCAGGCGTTGTCAGATGATTCAGACGTTTGTTTCAAAAGAATTGCGGAACGGTTAGCAACTGTGTTACATAAAGTTAAATACGCCAGAGATCTAAAAAAAATTATAACACGCTCTTCACCAACATATATTTACTCCTAGATTTGCGCTTTATTCATCAGGCTATTTAATAAACCCAAAATCAGAACTATCAACTCTTTTATGAATGTTTATTTTGCATTATTATACAATGAGATGATTTTGGTATAAAATTACTCACATCCGATATCGAGACCTGCTTTTTTTCATGGCTACAATTAAAATCCGACTTAAAATATATTCGTTAAATCCCAAAATAGGATAAGAATTTCGATTTACAGCACATGAATACGAATCAGACGTCTATCTTCAGTTTCAGTGCGGAATCTTCATAGTTTGAAATATCTCCATAGCGAACACCAGCATCCTCCGCAAATTCTCTAGCAGCCTCGCTCTCTATTTCTAAATGAGTATTGTAACGCCGCAAATCTGAGCGAATTAAACCTATAATATTTGCATCCAGTATGAGGAATGCTGCAAAAACCTTGATAAAGAAAAAGAGCTTCATAAATGTATTGTTTTTCGCATCGAAGGCATTAACTACTCACAACGTTTCCCACAAAATCGCCTAAAACGTTTTGGATTCCGGATATCATCAGTGTGATAACAATGCCAAAAATCTGTGTTGAAATGTTCAATATTCCCATTACTGGACCATCAGGTTCAGGAAAAGTAAGCTCAGCTGCAAACTCATATCCGATGGGTTGGAAACCTGTCATGAAAAAACTATAAAGATATAATGTATATATATATATATATATATATATATATATATATATATATATATATATATATATATATATATATATATATGTGTGTGTGTGTGTGTGTGTGTGTGTGTGTGTGTGTGTGCGTATTTTGTCTTCCTGCATATGGCTAGCAAAATATAGCAAAATTACCCAAGAAACACAGAAGCTACTGCTAATAATTTTTTAGAACGGCTTTCTAAAGCAAGTGCGAATATTATCAGCGTTACTGCCGAAAGCCGACATACCTGCAAACCCACGTACAAAATTAATTCTCATAGTAAAAGCAACAGGATAAGTGAAATTGTTGAAACTTACCCATACAGCGGTTGCTTTATACTTATGGCTAGTATCAAGTAAATAACCAAACACCATCGAGCCAATTAACCCAAGTACAATTAACGCCAGCCCAATCCTTCCAGCATCGGAGGCACTATCAGGAAAGTAATTCAGCACGATTTGGTTGAGCAAGGTTGAGAAAGCGTTGAATAAGCCAACGTTGATGCCATAAGCGATAACCAGTATGAGATAGTTGTCATCCTTTAACAGCCGTCCAACCGATGGCCAATAATCTTTCCGCCGGGGCTTCATCGTTCTTTGCAAGGCCTGCACGTGGCTTGGGGCGAATGGTGGTTCTGATTTGAATACAGCTATTACCATGCATGCTATCATAGTGGAAACACCAGCTACTCCCATCAGAAAAACTTGCAAATCTACACCAATAGCACCAAAGTCTTCATGATTAACGATAACCATAGGAGTTAGAAAAAATCCAATTGCAATTCCTAGCTGTGCTCCGAAAACGCCAAAAGCACAAACAGACGAAGCTTCTTGTGGTGAGAACCAAGTAGCCGACAAACGCGATGGAATACTAAGCAAAAATACTTGTGCAACTGCTGACACAATTTGCCCCACGATGACGATTTGAAACTGAGAAGGATCAGCTGAAAACACTTTTATCCACGCGCCTAGGGCTGTTCCAACTGCTCCAATCACAGCAGATTGCCGCATGTTTTTTACGTCCATGATATACGACACTGGAAACACAGCAAATATGTAGATCACCATAAAGATCATGGACGTCCAGTCGATCCATGCTGGTGCAATATTGTAGTATTTAGCCATTATATTTGCTACTATACTGTATTGTATCCATTGTACGTACGATATGGCTATACTAAGGACGACCAACACTAGTAGGAACCACCGTCGTTTGTAAACTTGTATTTGCACTGATGTAAAACTATAGTTTTCGGGAATTGTTAATGTAGATTGTGAGACACTCTTCGCGATGGTTTGGTATGTTGTTGCACGTTGAACTTCGGTATGAATGGCGATATCGTCGAAAGAAAAATCTGTTCCCATTTCCGGAAGCTTTTGTCGGAATCGATTATGATCCAGCTTTGGAACACATAAATAATTTTCGTTTTGTGACGGTATGATCGGCGTCGAAAGCGACTTTTTCCTATCCAATGTACAGGCAAGATTTGACTGTCGCACTGAATGCACTAAGAAACTAGATTCATTGGGAACACACCGCACTTCCATCGCACTGCTTTTTACAGATAATCGTTTTATTTTTGCAGAAAATGTAACATGAATAAGTTGCTATAGATAGTAGCTTTGTTAATAAACCACTGATCCGAAGGTGCACGTTTCTGAAAAATATGTGCTTGGCTGCGCTGCTCGTGCATACATATTTGATGCATTAAACTTGGCTTGTAACATCCTAGGGAAGCTGCCAAAGCAAAACAAGTATGAAGATTGAGCGATAAGTTTGTTTTAATTGTTTATCTAGCGCTCGCTCTCCTCAATTTAGTGTTTACTTTAAATGATAAGAAGCTGCACACTGTTGCTAGCAAATGTGGCAGCGCAAGGTATGTGCAGTGTTCCTTCGAATGCACATGCTTAACCTTATAATATATTTGTCTTATTCTGGCGCCTAGGTGATGATCGATGAGATTCGACGTTATTCATCTTTCTATTTCCAAAGAATTTTTTTAACCGATGCTCTAATCAACATTTTCATTAGTTTTGTTAAAAAAAAGTTTCATCAACATTTTCAGTTAAATCCAGTTTTCTTATATCCCCTTCTTGCTTCGACTAGTATGAAGTTTGTGGTTAAACTCAAATCAACGCAAAATCAAAAACAAAAATAAAAAATCAAATTAGTTGTGCATCGTACAAATCTTACAAAGCACAACTAAATTAATTGTTCAACATCGGTTCAATGAAGGGTATGGAGCATCCCACTGTGCCGACCAAAACTTTGTTACCACCCTGTAGATGTCAGTAGATGAAATGAGGATAACAAAACAGAACGCATCTATGTCTGGCTCCAGTTATAAAGTTAAACCAAAAATACAGTTTAAAGTATCACGCAAAAAGTTATGTCGTGCTATGCAAAAACTAAAAAAGGTGCCGACAGTAACAGCACAAAACGAAAGCAACTCTTTCAGGTGCCAGGGTAGCATTATCAAACAACTAAGCACGTACGCATATGTGCAGCCCATTGGTTGGAGGCAAAACTGGTTGGAACTGTTTAAAACATCCATCACACAGCACGATTGGGACATTTTTATCAGAACCCTCCGACTAGCTTCCCAAGATCATAAATTTTGTGGATTAGAGAACGTTTTACGGGTAAGATGCTATTGTAAACACTGTAACACCAATTTAACTATCATTTGTTTATCTTTAGAATTCCTTCTTCGGTATGCTCACACACCCAATATACAACGATCAAAAGACATTACGTTTGCTATTGTACACTATTGCGCCATGTCGTAACGAGCATGACATCGAATTTTGTATTGAAACCATTTTACGATCGTTCGATAGTGGACGATCAGAGTAGTCTCTCCCCTGGCATAACACATAAGCGGATTCATCATGTACACCTGACATATCGCTTTCCAAGCGAAAACGAAGAAAAATGAATTTGAAATCAAAAAAATGGGTGAGATTTCAGAAACTGAAATATGCAGCTGATTCCGGGATGGAAAGGTCCAGCTGCTCGTCTCAGTTCAATGCATGTGATATCATATTTCTTCTGAAGCCACGCTATGTAGAGTACAGAGGTACGATGCCGATGCCATCTGTTTGGGAGGAATAGGCAAACAACGTTCCAATAGACTACGATGAGGTTCGAAAGGGTCTGTGTGTAGACAGTGTGCTCTATTTAAACTGTTGTCTAATACACAATAAAAATAACACTGACAATAAGGCTTCAAGCGGTCATAATTAAAATATAAATAAGATGGCCTTAATTTTTAAATCTTGCAAAATTTATTTCGAAAGCTTTCCGACGAGTGTACGCTTCTACATATGGATATGTGCTCCCAGAAAGATTTTTTTCAATTGTTTGGAATAAGAAATGAGACGAACGTAGCGTGGAACATAAATAAGCAGGCAAAGCTGTCAAACAGCAGATGGCTTATCCGTGAAACAACACGGATAATCGAGTTCGTACGTAATTGTAATGAAAAGTTCGTGCCGTTCGGATGCAAAAGCTACGGTACTCAAAAAACTTCTCGTTCGAGCCGGTTTCCGTGTCGTTGGATTGGAAAAAAAGTATAAGCCACCTTATTTAAAGTGCGATAATTGGAAACAAAACAAAAATATGTGTCGAGTGAAATGAATTGTGCGCAGTTTTAGTTGCAGAAAGCGTAGCATACAGTGTGATAAGAGCAGTAAGGTGCGTGCTAAATCTGGTGAAAAAACTGTGTGCCCTCAATGCTTTCTTCATGATTCTTTTTTTTCACTTCAATTTGCCATACAATGATCTAGTCGCTATTGCTACGTAGTGTAAACGTCATACAACACGGGTACAAAGAATAAAACGTAGCGGAGAAGGAACGCATAAATTCTAGATCGATATCTGTTGGATTATTCGTCCTTTCTCGCGCCCCACCCTGCCTGCAAAATTTGATCCCTGCCTTGTCTGTATAAAAATTGGCATCGGATGTATTGTGTTGTTTTCAAAATCTGAAAAAAATTCAGTCTGATAGTGATGAAATCATCCATACCATATTTTCACATTGTTGATTTCGTTTTGCCAGTCAGCAATAATGCAAAGAGATTCTTGTACGTCGCCTTGTCAAGCGAATCGTGTCGCAGAAGAAGATGAAGATAATGTTCGTGTGTTAGCAGCAGTGGTAGTGTAGCATAGTGTGTTCGTGTATGTATGCGTGTATATGTTTTGTGTGCGCAAACGAATTCGTCGTAAGAAAATTCCTTGAAGTCAATTGGCGGATGCGGTGCGGCACAGCCGTATCTTTTCCTCGTTTTGTTCTGACATTCCGTTTTCATTTCTTTGGCAGCGAGCGAGTGCTTGCAAACACTGTCAAATGCTAGCTGAAATTCAGAACTCTTATAAAACTTTAGGTTGTTAGCTTTTATGTACAAAATTTCACTAGAGTAGTACATTTATTCCATACAGTTGAATTGAATGATCTAACAGGCATACATTGTTGTCAAAAGTAGTGTTAAAGTGAGATATACGTGTGCAAAAAGCAGCATATCAGCAAAACAAAACGTCTACCAAAAATCACTACTTATTATTATGTAGTTTTATTATTAAGTTCAAATATATTTACCTCGTAGGAAATTGCGGGTAGTACACCATTATAAAAAAATATACAAATCATTGGTGCTGAAAACTATATCAGTTTTTTTTTTGATAATAAGAATAAGAAGATATGAATCCCCAAAGCAACATTTTTATTAAGATACAGAAAACTAGTGTCCCCAAGGTTCAAGCAATATACCGATATATAACAACAATACGACGTAGATTGCTTGGATTGCGCTTGAAGTTAAGATGGCTTATTGTGTTAAAGGACAAGACATTTGTTTTATGACCTTAGAAAACACTGTAATATTCCCCGCAAATTGAGAGGAACTGCTAGCTACATTCTCTTCTTCTTCGGTGGCACTACAATCTCGAGAGGACTCGGCCTGCCATTTCTGGCTTTCTGTGACTTGATTTCACCCGTAGCAAGGTAGTCAGCCCTGCGTACGGGGAGACGGTATGGATGGGTTTTAAACCCCGGCCGTGTGAAGACCGGCGCCGTTGTCGCCTCGGCCACCGGACCGCCCCCAACCCTCCCTCTAAGCTACCATTAGTATTACCAAAAAAATCGGCAGATTGACTTCATAATGCAACAATATTTAACAGTTCGGCTTCTATAGCACCACAACATCGAGAAACGTTCTGGGCTGGTTTGCTTGACTTGATGTTACTCTAAGCTGGAGAGTCAAGATGGGTTTCAATATCAGTACCCGATTCTGTCTTATGAGAGCAACTACCGTCCAGACCATTGGACCACCTTTTACTGGCGTTGCTTTTTTTTCAACCTTTTTTCCTCATAAACAATACTGTTTTTTATTAATAAAAGACGGTCTGGCCGTATTGGTTGTTTGTATGTTGTTGGACATTCAACTTTAACAAAAGTGTTCCTATCCGCATTACATAGTTTTCGTGAGAAAAGCTCGTTGCAACTCGTTGGATTTGATGCTCAATGTTGAACAATATTTTTTACATAGTTAACTAGCATTAAGAGTTTTAGAAACGATGGAATATAGCATAATAGAATACCATCGTTCATGTCCAAGATGTCGTCAGATATGATGCCTTGGGAAATGTTTGTTTGTTTGATCAAATCATTGTTTTATTTAGTTATTACTTGTCTTACCCTGCGATAAACGACTTACCCGTCTACGCGGATCATTTTGAAAAGCAATTCTCATTTTGAAAACCTTTTAGTGCATTGATTGGGTGTTAAATATGTTTTAGTGTTAATGAATTGTATATTATTTTTGATTTGTAGGAAACGAAGTAGGAAAATGACAAGAAATTTGTCAAAAGAATAATAATCTAGGAATCTAGCAGTTGCATAATGTAGTCTTTCAAAGGGACTTTTAGTTTTAGCTCCTTTTCTATGTGTGTTGAATAAGGTTTATTTTATTTCTTTTATTATTACGGTCAGACGCCGTATTGTCATGTTGAATAAGATGGAATGTCAATAATTATGATAATATCTTGAGAGTGAATGACGAGAAGCCAGAAAGAAATTGAATTTGATGATCAACTTTAATCTCAAACACCGACAATATTGCCTATGCAATTAAACAAGCATAGTTTTCGTGAGAAAAGCTCGTTGCAACTCGTTGGATTTGATGCTCAATGTTGAACAATATTTTTTACATAGTTAACTAGCATTAAGAGTTTTAGAAACGATGGACTATAGCATTTATTATAGAGTTGTAACATTGCTTAGTGCTGAACTAGCTTGGACCTTTATTTGCAGATTTGTTTTCTAGCAAAACGTTTGGGAACCGTAGTATGAAGTAAGCAATTTTAAGTTTTATTTTTTCGATTGAAACTGAAAATCCCTTTTGGCTATTATAATAGTGTTGTATTATAATAAAAATAAATGTTATTCCAACATTGAAGAAGTTTTTATATTTTGTACACTTCTCTGTACTGGTCCGGCAGTTGTATTTGTCGTTACTTTGAAATTATTTTTTTAAATTCCTTCCATTTTTATTTTATCCATATTTTATTCCATACCGGGGCGGCCCGATGAAAGATACGACAGCAGCGCCGGTCTTCACACGACAGGCCTGTGGTTCTAGTCTCATTTAGGCCGTTTCCCCATCGTGTGGAATGGCCATCCAACTATGCGGTTACAATAAGTCTAGTAAGCCAAAAATGTCAGACATGACCTAAGAGATCGTTAGGCCAAGAAAGGAGAATAGTAGTTCATATTCTGCATAGTTCATATTTCAATTTGTTTTCGCTTTGTATGTTATATCTGGAGATTTTTTTTATAAATAATAGAATGAAAAATCATAATCTATAAGGATAAAATATTTGAAGATATTTTCAGTTTAAAAATTTAAAAAATATTCTTCAACCCCACGTTGCTTCCCATACCTTCCAAAGTTTTCTGTCAAAATCTAAGTTTGATAATAATTGTACAGCGCACTCAACCAACAAGGAAATGTAATGTCTGATGATGACCCATGAGTTGGTCGAGACAGTGGCGGTGTAAGGAAGTACCGGGTATCGTATCCCACCTGTATTATATCTCCGCACGCAGAACTGACTATCCAGCAAATGGTGTAAATTCAAATCAAGAAAGAAAAAATCTGCCAGGCAAATTTTCAGTTGATCGATAACGTTCGTAACATATTATAGCGTGTTTCAGTCTATCAAAAGAGTGTTTTCATGATTCAAAACATGAATAAGTTTTACACAATCTACGTCATCAATGTCTTATAGGTGTTAAATCTAAAAAAGCACTTTGTTGTAAACATGGAGACACTTGTTTTGCGGCAAAGTAACAATTAGCCCAATACTTGATCAGCTTGTTGTGATTGTCATTAGTTTTAAAATTTGCTGTAAAATTATTCTTGTCCATGGTTGTTATTCCTATGAGGAAATTATAAAGTTTGGTATATCTGCAAAAAAAAGTTATATAACGTACTTCTTCTAACTTTTCTTGGGCACTACATACTAAGAAGGGTTTATCGTGCTATTAAATTTTTTTCATCAATTTAACAATTGTATGTATTAAAAAAAACAAATATATATGTAATATATAACATAACATATTTATATATACTATACTTTCATGAATACTATATAACACTATTTATAACTTCTTCTGAACAGATTTGTTGATAAAACGTATGGTATGACGACGAACAGAAACAACCTAGACTATCAGTTTCAAGCTGCAAGCGAATAAAAATACGAAGTGAATATCTTTTACGCCACTAATCGAAGTAAAAGGTTAGTCCATCTTTCATCATTTTATGTGCGGCGTTGGCAACGAAAAAGGTCATATTACAATAATTTATAAAAGTAAACACACGGTTATATCTACAGACAAACCGCATCGCGATACAAAAACTGTTTGTGAACATCGCGTATAACATGTTGCAATAATGCCCTACAAATGGGAGCCACGAAAAGAGCATGTATTGGCAGAAGGTAAGCATCCTATGGTTGAATTGAGTTTTGTTATTTATAGTAATGATGCATTCAATGTTAGGATTATTTAAAATCGAATTTAATATGTAATAATTATGGCTGAATTTAAACTTCGTGATATCAATTTATTATATAAATATTCGTCTATAATTACGTAAAATGTATCTATCGTTGGTGACATTACTATGCATACTTTCAGCTACAGAGCTAAGGACTTTTGTAAGGACAAAGATGATTTTAATTGCTAGCTAATGATTTTATCTTGAACTGAATCTACCGTTTCTTCTGTCAAGGTTTGTTAATCGAAAGCATTTAAAAATGCTTTATTGGATATTTGTACCCGTATTGTTGTTTTTTATTTATAAAGAACGGCCTTGCCGTATCGCTTAAAACTATATTGCAAAACAAAATACAATTCACATCGGTATGGAGACATTTCCTTCTCCAAATCATCCCCATTGTTTTAATGTTGATAGATAAAATATACAAATGTCACGATTGGTGCATAATTACTTTGCCTATTGGCCATTACTAAACTGATATGGTAGATGTAATGTTTCTAGTACAGGGGCTTTAATGCTTTGTTATTTAAAATGTGTTACAAAAAATATATTACCTTTTTGTTAAAACAATTGATTATTTTTCTTTTACAGCAATTCGGTCCAAGCAACTACACCTGTAGGGAACAATCAAGAAACACAACAAAGTTTGAGAGTTGCTTCGGGGAATCAGCAGCAATTCAATAATCATCGCGCAAGAAGATTACGCTCTTCTAGTCAATCGACTTCTTCGACGAGCTTGAACAGTATAAACAATAATAGCAGTGGTAGCGCCATCAGTAGTTCTTCTTGTAACAACACAGCAAACTGCACTGCAAGTCCGAGCAGTAGCGGCAACAGTAATACAAGTACCAACAACAATATCACTACCTATAACCAAAACAATTGCAGTACATTAAGACAACAACGCTATCATCCTCTTCATACGATCCGATCTAGTACTTCTAGTACAAATCCAACGGCTGTCAACACGGGGGGTTTAATATCACGAGTGTTCGAACATAACAACAGTAGCGGCAGCAGTAATAATTCATCGAACTGCACCAATATCACTGCAAATACTACTCCTGGTACTGTTATTACTACGACCATTTCATCCGTAGGCGAATCTGCAAATACTGCTAGTTGTACCGTGGTAACAGCAACAGGTGGCCATTTTCGTCGTGCATCCCCCGGTGACAAAAAAATCCATCCACAAAATAAAAACGATGATAAGATGGATGAGAGAAAGCAACAACAGAAACCCCATGTTAAACCACATCAGCAGTCGCGTGATGCAACTCCAACAACTTGTAAAACGCGAAATCGAAAGGATGAAGTTGGAGCAGCAGCTTTGGCCATCAATGAAACGTCACCAAAGAAACGCAATACTGTCAGAAGTCACGGGATGATCTCAAAAGCGTCTCCCGTGACTACGGACAAAGAAGAATATAAGGTGGTCGAGCAAATTGAAGAATCCAAATCAACCGTTCTTAAAGAGGCCAGCGATGATATAGAAAAATTGTGCGACTCGCAGGAAAATGTGACACCTATTGTGGGTGATTATTCTGCCGAGGATAATCACCCAGTCGAAATGACGGCAATGCTTACTAAAGAGGAAGCGAAAGAGGATTTAGCAAAATGCTACGACGATAATTCTAGCGCGGAAGCAAAAGAGACACGTCGATCGAAAATGCAAACTAATGATACTAGTATATACGGTGATATAAATGAGAACGATATGAAAGAAAATGAAAAGAAAGAGGTTCGTGAAAAAGACGCAAAAGAAATCGATGTAAAGAGTCGCCTAAAAGATATTGAGAATTTGCATTACGCCGAAGAAGGAAGCTCGCGCGGATCAGATAATTCACAAAGTCGAACCATTCTTCGGTTTGTGCGCAAAAGTCTTGAAAATACGGCCATGTCAGTAATATATTCAAAAAACTTTATCGAAAACGAAACAATTGAGACGGAATATCCTCGAAATCTGGACGACAATATTGAAATTTTAAGTCGGGAAGCAGAAAATTTAGCTCTCCAATTTAAGCCTTCAGAAGAAAAGTTGGTGCAGTATGGTCCAATCTTCGATCTAGAGAAATTTGAGGAGCAACGTAAGCAGCAAAAGAAAGAAGACGATGAAGATGAAGCTATTGGAATATCACCCTGTGGAAGGTTTCTTAAATACGATAAGGAGGTTGGTCGAGGATCATTCAAAACTGTATATCGTGGATTAGATACTCAAACCGGGGTAGCTGTTGCTTGGTGTGAATTGTTGGTTCGTGCAGATTTTGAGAAGTTTTCTAACTGGCAAAACATTAAAATCGTGTTTTTTTATTTATTTATTTTAGGAGAAGAAAGTAAATCGTGTTGAACGAGCCAGATTTCGAGAAGAAGCGGAAATGCTTAAAAAATTACAACACCCAAACATCGTTCGATTTTATAACTATTGGGAAGCGGCACCGACGGCTGGAAACAAGAAAAAAAATATTGTTCTCGTTACTGAGCTTATGCTTTCCGGTACATTAAAATCGTAAGTATTATTATCTTTTAAATTAGATTTTTACGTGGTTAGAACACAACAACATGCTTCGATTGCAAATATCAAAATTATGTTTGGTACTTTACAGATATTTGCGTCGATTTAAAAAAATTAATCCAAAGGTGCTAAAGTCTTGGTGTCGGCAAATTCTAAAGGGTTTGCATTTCTTACATTCACGCACGCCACCTATCATTCATCGTGATCTGAAATGTGATAATATATTTATAACCGGAACGACAGGGAGTGTCAAGATAGGTGATTTAGGATTAGCCACGCTGAAAAATCGTAGCTTTGCCAAGTCGGTTATTGGTACGCCGGAATTCATGGCACCGGAAATGTACGAGGAACATTATGACGAGGCCGTTGACGTGTACGCATTCGGCATGTGCATGTTGGAGATGGCTACTTCAGAGTATCCATACAATGAATGTAATACACCAGCGCAAATTTATAAAAAAGTAACATCAGGCGTGAAACCACAAAGTCTGGAAAAGGTCGAAAATCCCGAAGTGCGAGAGATCATTGAACGATGCATACATGATAAGAAAGAAGGTCGTCCTACGTGTAAGGAATTACTGAATTGTGAATTTTTTTGTGAAGACATTGGTATTCGCTTAGAGCCTATATCAAAAGATCTTTTCTTAACTAACCCGGAAAATGTGCGCATGGAGTTTCGATTGCGCATCATGGATCCAAAGAAACGTGTTAATAAACACAAAGAAAATGAAGCCATTCAATTCGACTTTGACATTCGTGTTGATGATGCTGAAGAAATCGCTAATGAAATGTATAAATCTGGTATATTGATGGAAGACGACTCCAAGACTGTAGCGAAGATTCTCAAAGTTCAGATTCAAACATTGCTAAAAGAACGAGAAGAGAGAGCTCGGCAACAACAAGTAGAAAAAGACAAAGAAGCTCTCCAAAAACAAGCACTAATTGCACAGCAATTGTATCAACAACAGCAATTACAACAGCAATTGGAAAATGATCTCCAAGTAACTGAACTTCAAGTACCGCAAATGGCACAATCGGTTCAACAACCACAGCAGCAGCTGGCTCAAGCACATCAGGGATATTATCAAGCATCATCGCTTCCATCTGCGCAAACACAAGTAATTTATCAACAACAGATTTCTGTTCCTGTGGGAAATGAGCAATTACAACAAACCTATCAACAGCCATCAGTTGGGGGTCAGTTTGTTATAGGACAAGCTATTCCATTACAGCAGCCAATGTCACAAGTTATTCAGCAACAGCAGCACCAACAGTTCCTTAGTCAAATTGTTTCGGGTCAACCAGCTCAGACTAATCTTGCAACAACGCAACAAACAAACTTCATGCAACAGCAAGTCTTTGTGGATTCACAACAACAGCAACATTATCTCCTTCAGCTACAACAACAGCAAGCGACCCATCAGAATCAATCTCAAGGCGCTAATTTACAATATATGAACCAAATAGGAGCACAACAGCAGTTGGTGCAGCAAATATTACATCTACAACAACAAAACTTTGCTATGATGCAACAACAGCAACAACAGGCCGAACTGCAGGAACAAATTTCCACTCTTGAACAACAACTGCAGGGAATCATTCCTATTCACAGTCAGCCAGCTCAAAATAATCAACAACAATTGAAGCTGCAGGCGATGCAACAGCCACAACAACAGCAACAGCCACAGCAACAGCCACAGCAACAGCCACAGCAGCAGCCACAGCAACAGCCACAGCAGCAGCAACAAACACAACAGTCACAGCAACAGGTTCAGCAACAAGCTCAGCAAATGGTACAGCAAAAGCCCCAACAACAGGCACAACAACAAACCCCACAGCAATCGCAGCATCATCAACAAATGCAAGCGCAAAACGTTTATATACAACAACAATCTCAACAATCTACCAATAATCTTACACATAACCCACCATTGCAAATACAGGCAAATCAAAATATCTACATGTCCCAACACGTATGCGATACATCAGTGCAGTTACATCAAACCATGCCAAATCAAATTGTAACATCACAACCACCACAACCGAGCTCTTCTACCACGATTTTAGTGCAACATCAAGTAGCTTCACAACAATCCCCATTATCGCAACAACACTTTGTAAAGCAGCAATCACCATCTTTAATAAATCAGCAACAGCCACAGTCTCAGCAACCACAAATTGCTCAAGCGACCCTATTACAAAATGCTCCGATGGCGCAGCAATCCTCCCCAATCACAGCTATAGTGCAGCAAACGATTTCTAAGCCTTTTTCACAAGGTTCTTCTCAACAAGAAACTGAGGGCTCATTGGTGCTTTCGAACACTGTTCCAGTTTCATCGAATGAGAATAATTCACATCTTCAACAACAATTACAATACCATCAGCAACAACAAGAACAGCAACAGTACTTACATCAACAGCCTTCAATTCAACAACAGAATTTTCAGCAGCAACAGGTTGCTCAACAAATGGCCCTTACTTCACAAGACGTTACACTGCTGCATCAAACTGGGCCATTAACAACAAATGTTAATGTTAGCGGGATTATCGGTGGACAACAAGGGTCCAATACAGTTATTTCGACCGGAACATCATCTATAGGAAACCTGTTGTCATCAGCTGGTTTACAAGATCAGAATATATCCGCAGCCGGTCCTGCCTCACAGGCTGCGCTACCAAAGCGATTGACAAATGAAATGAAGAAACGCCGAAATCATCGTTCTACAGAACGAAATCCGAAACTGCATGTGCTTGGATATGAAAACAGTATAATTGAATGCGAGATGGAAAATCGTCCTAAAACTATTAAGTTTAAGTTCGATCCGAGCAACGTTAACCCGGTCGAGGTGGCCCAAGATCTAGTAAGTGCTAAAAAGGCGAAACGAAATTCAAACATACTGACACGATGTATTTTTGTTTCAACACTAGGTTAAACAAGATCTTCTCAGTGAATCACAGACAACAATATTCATCGAAATGGTTCGTGATATTCAAAGGCAACTAAAAGAAAATCCAAATCAACTACCAATTGCTTCGCAATGTTATCGTCGTTCAATGGAAAAGGTAAGAATCTTTTAAATCGCTTCTTCATTATCGTTCCTCTATTCTTCCCATATCGAATTACCTACATCAATCTATTAGGGTGTACATGTGTGTGTAGCAACTGATAACCAACCGTATCATATTCAATATCTATGCTCCGTTAAAGAAATTTTCATGCTTTCATTTGCTATGCATGATGTGTCTTCTTCTTTAAGGGTCTGTTTAAAAATGTATAACAAATCCACAAAAGTTATAAGGATTCCGAGAGACGGGACCCATTTGAAAATGCACTCATTCTCAACTATTCGTTAAACCTATGAGGTTTTTTTTTAAATTGATGTATATCAATTTAAAACTGTCATGTAAAGGATAGCAAGAAATGACAAATAATAAATATTCCTAATCATGATTTAGTACATCCTATGTATTACTGTCACTTATGCATGCTAAGATGCATTCATGTTGCTTTCCCTTAAAACACTTTCATCCTTCTCATATCATTCGTAAAATTGCCCGCAAAAACTTTAAAAAGTTGTTGCTCAGATCATATTATTAATTCCTTAATGCATTAATCGAACATCATTGTAATTTTCCGCAACGATAATTATCAACAAACAACAACCACTACCAGGTGCGCCATGCGTCTCTAACACGACAGCGTACGAATTTTAAAACACATCAGAGACATAGATCTGTAAGTGAAGAATATGAAATTTTCCCCTTTCTTACTTTTCGTTTTTATTCCTGTTCGTGTTATTAAATTCAATGTATCTACATGTTCTCGTGTCACGCTGTTAATATTATTTGCATATAGTTTGTCTGTTAGTTAGTTTGTTTGATTGTTTGGTTGTTTGCTTTTTTTTCTCGTTTTGTTTATTTGTTTGCTCGTTTGTTTGTTTGTTTGTTTGTTTAATGATATATAATATCTAGTTGCTGTTTTTAAGTATATTAATCAAAACATGTTGCAAGTTAAATTGGTACATCTTTCAAAATAGCAACGCTGTATTTCAAATGAAAATTATCTTAAATTTTCAAATGTTAAATTTGCTGTTTTTCCTTTGTTTCCTGCAATAACACTTAATAGTTTTTTAACTATTCTTTTGTTTGTCTGTTCGGTGTAATTATATAACGATTATGAATTTCATTCAATATGAGTACAGTAAGTTATATATGATAACTTATCATACATTAATTCTCTAAACAAAGCGACATTCTCTTTTCCGTAAACTGTGCATAAGTTAAAAAATAGGATAAACAAGTAAACTAAACACGCATTCGTTTATTTATCAAAAATTCCTTGTATTGCGGAATTTTCTGCATGTTGTAATTTTCGTGATATTTTAATAAGTTATGTTTGTTAAGGATTGTTTTTCTTTTAAAAATACATCATTTGATCATTTTTGTTTGATTTTATTAAATCAATTTTTATATTTTGCACAAAAAAATTGTGATCCGATTTTTTGTTTGCTTTGTTTAAAAAAAAAACAAATAAGTTGTTTGTTCCAAAAGTATGTTACTTCACTACTGAAAAGTTATATGAACATTCATTTGCTCTTTTTATTGTTTTTCTTTTATCATGATCTATTTCCATACAAATACAATACATATGTATTGGAAATACATATTGGGCATTGGGAATACATATGTTTAGCGTGATGAAACATCGACTACTGCAGCACATTTTACCCATATTTTCGACCCAACAATCATTGATCGTCAGGCTCTTGGAGCAGGAATATCAAGTACAACCACATCTTCAACATCGTCTTCGCCGCTGTCTCAACAACAACTAATCGCATCTTTAATTTCAACGCAAACGAACGGCGAATTAACTTCCCTCGAAAAAACACAGCCAGGTGATGGAAACAGTACTGAAAGCGCTGGCTTTGCACCTGTACTGCAGGACCAAGAACGTAATAATGAGATGATTTGTAATAGTGACGACAACCATCAAACAACTGTTACTACAGTCTGCATGATAACTGATGAAAGCGCAAATGATAACAACAGTAGTTGCGATGAAAACTCACGTAAAGCGAGTACTGTTAGTACAGATTACACTTCGCATGAAAACACACCGGAAAACACAATCACTTCTGCAGGCAATATAGATCTTGTACAGTCACGTTCAAGTATCGGCGAACACGACAATATGAGCACAATTTCATGTTCTGGCGAACGTCAAATGACCGCTTCCCTGGTTCTTAATGAAGGAACTACTACTTCGGAAGAAATCGAAACCACTACAGTAATGGCAAATCAGATCGAATTACCACAAGAGAGTATTTCCACTTCAGAGTCATCCAACATAGCTGTGGCAGAGGATCCAATCAATGGTGCTTTATTTTCCACAGCCTTACGCAACCTTTCCGTGATGGAATCTTCTAGTCAAAATATGTGTCAGTTTTCGGCATCCAGTGTAAATATTTCCGAAAATATTCAGACAAATGAATCGTTACAAGCTGGTGTTGAAACAGTGCTTCCAATTGGTGAAAGTAAGGTTGATTCGCCGTCTAACGAGTTGATTAAAACACCAATAGCGACTCCCCAGCTGAAAGAACGTAAGCTTTCGCGTTTTTCTGTTACCCCCGTAGTTTTGCCGGATGTCGTTGATGTAAACGAGCCGCAGATCGACAAATCAACCGTGGTAGACACTTCTAAGCCTATGCTTCCTGACGCTGGAATAGAAACTCATACTGATTGTGTGGAACCTTTAACAGAACATCCGCAACAAACCTCAGAGAACGTACCACGTCAGCCTGGTTCTTTTGAATATGTTCCACAAGTTACGCCAACTCAACAACTGTTAAATATGGAATCAGCGAATCCCATGTTTCCAAATGCGTTAAACGATGGCATGCAACATCAACAAGAAACGTTCCTTCAACAACAATCACTGGACATAGGAAACCAACAGCAACAAGCATATGCAATTACTCAGCAAATATCGAACAGCTTCGAAGCACCTACGGTCCTGCAACAACAACTACAACAGCAAGTGCAATATCAGATACAACAGCAGCAACAATTACAACAACTATCGATTCAACAGGCCATCCTCCAACAGCAGCAGATACAGTATCAGCAACAACAAGGAAATAACTTGTTGGTAAACGAAGCTAATCAAGCAAATCTCACAGAATGCGATCAACAACAGCTACAGCAACTGCAGTTTCAGCAGCAGCATCAATATCATCAACAACTGCAGCAACAAGTTGTTTTTCAGATGCAGCAACAGCAGCAACAAATGATACAGCAGCAACAAATGCAACAGAATCAGCAAATGAGGCCTATAGAACAGAGCAGTTTAATAACTGCGCAGCTTTCGGTTGACCAGGGGTCTCGGGAATCGATGGCCAATAGTAATCGAATGCCAGAAACGTTGGAGCAGCTCAAAATAGGCTTAGAGAACATAACGCACGTTCACGTGAACACGAATAAATCAAGCGGGTCAACGAGTCTATCATCGCAGGCCAGTGCCACTGCATTGTCAGCGATGGTTTCGCCTCACCCGGCTCCGTATCCTTCCGAATCGGGATTATCACAACAATCGCAACAACAACAATCGCAGCAAGTGGTATTTTACCAATCGCAAGAATATGTATCGGATGGAAATGGCGCATCGTCAACTGATATTAATGAGATCGGCACAACAGATGGCACAGCTTCTAAAACTCAAGAATATATAGTTGAAGGAACAAGCTACGCAGCAGTCGTGGCTGGCGAATTAACATCACAGTCTACGCAACAACAAAACAGTACAGTGCATGATGCATCTAACGTCAGTTTACAGGAACAGTCACAGTTATACGTTTCAAGACGGACATCTGCAGAGCTTAACAGTACATCTATGATGGCGCCAGACTCATCAGAACCCTGTGCTTCGCAGCAATCAGTTGTCGAATCTAATATTAGCATTGGTACGAATATCCCGTCTAATCGCGAAAACCAACTAGCCAACCAAGGAAGTGTTGATCGCATCGATAGGTCAGTATAAGAAGCTATTCAAAGAAATCAAATACTATCCAGCAAAGCTTTTATTTTGTTCTTACAGTGTGTTAGACCTGCAACTGAAATTGCTACATCCTACAGTTGGAGCGGAATCATCTAAACCAGTCTCTGTGAGTGGATCGGATGAGCCGTCATTGTCGGTAAGCATTGAGAAAAAAAAGAAATCTGTCCTGTTCATTAAACTGATATTGCTTTCTTCACATTTCAGCAACAAACTCAATCTGTGGTGACAAGCCCATGTGGTGAAACAGGTGGAGAAATCAGGGTTCCAAATGAACCAAGAGCATTGATACGTAAAGTTTCCCGTTTCCACGTTCAACCTGTTCTGGAAACACCGCATGTAGTTGATCAACAACCACAAGCAATTAATATTCAGCTGAAATCAGTCGTAACAAAACCTAATGACAGTCAGGCAAATACTTCATTCTCTTCACCTTCACCAACGGATGAAAAATCCTGCCAAACCTTTCCATCGCAATATCAACAAAACCAACAGATGGCACCAATTATATGTGAAGTTCCAACAACAAACGACCTGGAAGCGAAATTGAATCAAATGCTCCCAAAAACTCCAAATTTAGATTCAACTACATCGAGTTCCATCAGCATGAATTCGCAAGGAAGCATTCAACAAGTAGGTTTACCACCGACTTCTCTGAAGCAGTCGTATGTTGGGGCATCTTCAGCAAACGCTACATCTACAAAAAACATATTGCAGCAGCAGCATCCTTCACAATCAATAAACATACAGCCACCAATGCAAATGAACGCACCAGCAGCTGCAATGTCTGCAAATCTCAACAGTAAGGAGTCTGCCATCATCGTTCTTACCTGCGAAACGCTAATTTATTTATTCATTTTACAGATAGCGTACAAACGGCATCAATGGATAGCTCCAACTATTCCATCAGTTCTCAACAGTCTCAACATCCTCAATCCCTTACAGTAGCCTCACAACCACAACCGTCGCAACTTCCATTAGAACCAAATTTCAATAATTCAGATATTGGACATAATTTGATCGCCATCCAAAATCACCTATGCGGGCTGCAGTTAATGCCAAGTGCTCGTCAACAACTACAATTGTTGCTACAACGTCAGCATATAGAGCACGAGGAATTAAAATTGCGACATTTTCTTGAGTTGGAAAAATTTCTTAAGCAGCAAAAAGAGGAAATGAAATTACCTTCCGGTATTGTTGCATCGTCTGGACCGCATTCAAACCAAACTCAGCAAATTATTTCAAGTCATTCTTCATCCCTATCCGTTACCTCGATATCGACTTCTGCCCCCGAAATGATGACAGACGTTTCATCGCCCACTATGGCTGCAGTGAACAGGATTGGATATGAGGTAAACAGTACAGAAAATATGCCCATGACGACAGCATCATCTTACAGCACAGGCTGTAACACAGATAGTGGAGCTGGCAGTGCCACGGACATAGAGCAGGATTTAGAGAACTTTAATGCGACTGCTTCCAATAGTGTAGATGCGAAACCCATGTTACAGCAGCAGCAGCAGCAGCAGTTCCAACATCAGCTACCAAATCAACAGTTTCAACAGTAGCAAAAAGTACACAGCAGTAATACCGTAAATATATGTATCTATATGTAAGTATTGTTTTGTGTATCGGTCCAATAATTATATAGCTGAACGTGTGCGAGTTGCAAAATGTAAACCAATGATTTTCGATACTCTTTTAACTTAAAATTACATCTCGAAAATGTTTTCTTTTGCTACGTTATTGTAAAGAAGCCAAAAATAATAAGATACCCAGTATAAAGATTATTTACGCGAGAACGTTACACTTGTAGGATACAACAGTGTATTAGTTCGTTTCCTTGTTCCTGCAAACGATGATCGATGGTACAGAGCACCTTTTTTCTGAATTATGCAACTAGGTTGCCCGGCTCTTCAATTTACATTTATTTTATCGAAACTATAATAATGAATAAACGGTTACATTTGTTATTTTTTGCACATAAATTTGCTTCGATATATATTGACATATGTATACATAAAAACCTGCTTGTGCTTAAATGTTTATTTCAAGCATATTGTACAAATATGCAGATATTTTTTAATACCACATTTTATATTAAGAACCTAGTTTGTGTGATTATCATGGCATAAATAATGCAACGCTTAGCTACCATTAATACGTTAAAGGTTTTTTTTATTATGGATTTCGAGGAGACAGTAAGAAACAAATTACTATCGAGAATTTTAGACTATGACATGCAAATTATAAAAAGGTTAAAAATGCTGCACAAGAAACTGTGTGTGATTGTAAAATTAAAATGCTGAATTCTAAATATATTACTGAACGTATCACCTGAACGTATTACTGAACAATAGACATCAATATGCAGAATAATTGTCAAATTTGTCGTAAAAATAATTAGATTACTTGCAGGTGGCCCTGGCGATAGTCACTCCGGTCTTAACACGGCATGACCGGGTACCATATCCCAAGACTGCCTCTCCATAAGGACTATTCAGACTATTCAGCTATGAGTAAAACCAAGTCACAGAAAAGCAGAAATGGCACGTCGAGAACTTTCGAGGTGAAAGAACGTGCATGCTATTCGTCCCGAATATTGTGATAAATCATTTCACCCGAAATTACGCTAAAATATGCAATATGATTCAATATAGTTACAGCTGTTAGATATCGTTTTACTACAACCCACTAAACAAACATAGTAATTTGACACTAACGTTCGTACCATTTTGTAATCAGAACGGATCCGTCAGGTTCTTGTTCATACAAAAGTGCTGAAGCCAATCGGAATATTAAAATATATTCTATAAATATGTATTTATTTATTTATATTTTTAGTTTTACGGTTTGACGCCGTATTGTCACAATAAATAAGTAATCTTACAAATAAATTCAGAAATTGAGCGCAGCAAATATCAACGCAAGAGTGCGATCTGTAATCCGCCTTAAATAAGAATTGTCTCCCTAGCATGGACAATACATATGCACGATTGATGAATTCGATGTATAATAATTGCAATAATTTGTTGGTTGCATAAAAAAGTGTAATATGTCAGAGCGTCATTTTATCCAAAGAGTTTGATAACAGGAATGCTAATGCTCAGGATCATTGTATCCCTCCAGCAATGTCGCCTAGGGCCAAGTTGGTTGAGGGGGCCCTGAAGAACGACGTTATATGCGATGCGCTTCGAGGCTAATGTGCTCCTTTCCCCCTCGCTTTTTGGTGGCAGATTTACAAGCAGCGCCTGAGCCTCGCATAAGGAAATCGCTGGGAGTTGATCGTTAAAGTTGCTGGGAGTTGTTGGGAGGTAAAGAGCTGGGAGATGTGTTGCTAAATGGAAATATCGCAACTGCATAAATAAATGTTGCTTATATATTTGTTTCAACTAGAACGGCCTGGATATATTACTTGATTTATTTGATTCTGGTAGATATATGTATACAGGCAATTAGGTACTTATGCACAATAACAGGCAATCGGATATTTATTGATGAACTAAAACAGTGCACTGGTCTAAAACAAAGTTCTTAACAGTCCTCTTACCGGCACTAAAATATACCGTTGACAGGGCAAAAACTATTCAACCGTGCTCTAGTGCACATGATCTTGCTGTTATTTTTTCAGATCTTCATTGAAGACAATCATCTCACGGTCATTACATTGATTAAGACAATTGAATCGTGCTCTTTGTCACGCACCGGAATGTTGTTTTTGTCGTCAAGTATGAAATCGAATGATAATTCAATTACGATGAAATATGTGCCCGGTCTCACCTTTACTCTTCATATTTATAAGGCACGATCGTTTGTTTTTTCTTCTGATAGTCAATTTACTCCTTAACCGTGTGTGGTGAAAGCTATTGATCGCAGTTCGTGTCAATGCAAATTAGATTCGAATGTTGCATAGGTGGGGTACTACAGATTCTGTTCTCAAACTGGATGCGACATGCAAGGGATACCAAAACATCTCTGCATGCTCGCTAAGCTACCGGTGCTGTCAGCTTTCAATTGCTCAACCAAGTACTGCTAGGTGTGGATACGTGATGCGGTGAGTCGCCTCTTTCGAAGCATGAAAAAATTGCCATAGTGGACGTTATTTCACGTCTGCCAGGCGGGATGTTGGTATTAGTTTTCAACAAGCAATTATTAACGCACCTCTGTTGTACATCATCGGTTACGATATCGGCGTTGCGCAAAGATAGCTTCTTTCAGTCACGCACTAGGCGCCATCGTTTCCGCGGCATCATTATGCTAGCGACACACAATATTCTTCAATCTTTGTCTTCAAATCCCTGAAATATTCTTTCTTCTTCATTCATCTACGCTCAGCTATAATTCAATGCTTTTGTCCTTTTTGTTGCATGCACAACAAGGATTTGCTGTTTATGCTAATGTGCTCATATGCTTCAAACTCGTTTTCCTTTTCCGACTATCTTGTGCTTTATTGTGACAAGAAAGAGAACTCTACAAATGTAATTTCTAGTTTTCTTTTGTAAGGCTTCATAAGCGATGAAAATATGTTGGTTTTGGCTAAATGTTCAAAATATTCCTCTCAGATCGTATATTTATTTTCGAGTTCAAAAGGATATACTACTGATGTCTAACCATAAACCATCACACTAAAGCTCGGCGTTCCTGTTTGTGTTCTTAAGCCAATATGAGACAAAAAATGTTTTTCTGAAAAAAATCTGAATAATTTTCAATTGGATGTTTCAATAGTCAATTGAATCAACCAAAGACATTTCGCCACGAATGGTGAACAGTTTTTGCATGTATTGTAAATTGATGGTTTAATTGAATTTGACCTTTAATGGGAGCGATACAAAATCAACGCAAGTTTTACTCAAGAATGTCACCAATAAATATCGGGTTTTATTAAAGTAATTTGTTATTATTTGTCCATTTCAATAAGTTCGAATTCTTTCCGATTCGGCTGTGGTTTTGGGGTATTTTACTTTAATGGCGATTTAAGTTTCATTATTTTTTAACAGTTGGACTGCATTTTCCCAGCTATATCATCTACGCACATTTTTATCTGTTCAACTATGGGCCAACGTCATTCGATCATAATAGACTATGGGACTACGAGATCGTCATAAAATGTATGTAGAAAATTACAAGCAATGTCGATTGTTTGACAAACGATAGCAAAGGCTGCGCCATCGGCGTGCAAATAATTTCTACAGAAGTACAGGTTTTATTTGATATTTTTTAGTAAGAATTAGCTTCTTTTTAAGTAAGCGATTGACTGATCGTGGTTTATTAAATCAATTGATATTCTATGCGTATTAGTTTTCCGCCATAAAAGTGAGAGCATTGCAGCCCAAGTGATACATAGTGTGTGCAATTAGTTGCAGTATGTGAGACAATTAAATAACCCCGAATCAGCATTGTAAAATTAATGTCGAGTTATAGCTGAAACTTGTTACTCCAAAACTATGGTTGGGTTGGTTTTTCTGCTTGAGAAATTGTTTTGTTGTGTGTGCAAGCAAGGTATGCTCTGTCGAGCAGGATACCACCATCCCGCAGCCAGCATCATCTCCCCAGATCGACGTCAATTCCACGTCGTTGTCTGTTCGTCGCCATCGCAGTCAGTCGTGTTTGTAGCGTGAAGGAGAAAAGTGTTTTTTAGCCCAATTTGGCTCGCGAAAGATATTGAGTTGGTAGGGGAAGTATGAAAGTAAAAAACGCAATAATAAGGCATTTATACATCATCTGATTGTGACAAAAAGCTTTACGCCGGTTTCTGCTCGATGTGTGTCCGTATGTGTAAAACGGCGTACGCGGAAAAGGGCGAGAGCGTGAGATGAGCACACGATGAATCGACGAAAAAAAAGTTTTTATTCTGCCTGCAAAATGCGTGCTAAGCGAGCAACGTGTCTGCTCTGCGCTGTTGTGTGTATGTGTGTGTGTGTTTACGGCATATTTCGGAATAACAGTAACAGTGTTTTTATATGTAGAAATGTAGTCATATATATGTGATTATAGTCATATATTTATATGGTCATGTTATGTATGTAAATATATATATATATAAACAAAAAATGTATATATATAATACTATAATATAATAAATATAATACTATAGTTTATATATATATAAATAAATGATGTATATATATTTATATATAATACTATATATGATTTACGTATATGTGCGTGTATGCATGCAGTTCTTCGAAAATGCGTATTATTTTATCAACGACGCAAAATAGGCGAAACGAAACGGATTGTGTTTAATAGTGTGCGTGAAAGAATGTGTCGTAAATAACGACGGTAGCCCTACATGCTAGAAAAAAGATGGATTCCACACGGTGTATCGTTTGTGCGTGCATTTCTGTGTTTGTGAAACCTTTACGCACGCATAATTAAGCTTCTTTCACAGTTTTTAAATAATATTATAATCGCTTGAAGATGTTTCATTAAGTCAGACTTTACCACCACCATATTTTCAGCCCCTTGATGTATTATGTTTATGAGCCTGTCCCAGTACGAGATCTATGTTCTGCATGTTCATGTACAACACTTTACTATGTTCGTATACAAAAATTCCACTTTTAAATGACTAGCAATTGAAACCCAACTGTCACCGTTAAGCAGAGCTGTGTTACGCCTTCATAACATTATTTAGCTCGTTGTTGGTTTCGTTATCGAATTCAGTAAATATTCACACTGCATAGAAAACAATTTGATACAGATGGAAGGAAAATGCCGATACTATTGTTGTTTGTGTTCGAATGTTGTGTATAAGGTGAGAGAGTAGTTACGGTGTACGTTACGATGAGTATTTTTATCAATGGAATTGAAGCTCTATCGTTGGTGCCTTTCGCACTTTAGTGTGTTGGTGAAATGATTGCGTGGTGCTAAAGTGTGCGTGAAGTGGTGCGACTCTCTCTTTTCATCACTCTCTCTTTCTCCACGCAAAGCGGGATCATGAATGGTTGTACAAAAATTCCGATTACTACTACGAGGATGTGGTTTGCCGAAGAATTTTCGTAGTACGTTTCCGATCTATGACGCCAACGCTCAATATAGTATGAAGTGTTGGTACTTGTACACTCTAGGAAAGGGAAAGGTGATAGTCCTGAAACAATGACAACATATTGAAGCATTCAATAATGAGCAGAGGGATGTGCCCAAACCGGAAATATCCGTTCATATAAGGTGTAGTGCATTTATGTGTAAGCTACAGCAAGCGAGGAGTTAAATGATTCCGAAGAGAATAGCTGTGCGAATGTGTTGTGTTTATGTAGTGGTGGTAGCAACAGTGAATTGTGATGTTGGTAGTGCAGTGGTTGGTGCACATGTTTAGGCGCGCAAAGCAAAACAAATCATCATGGAAAATATTCCGACGTTCGTTTTTATTTAGTAGTTCAATTTATATTGAATATTGCCGATTCTCGTTAGAATCTTGTAATCTCAAATGTGAGATTTAGAGTCTATGTTTTAATGATAAAAGTAGAAATTGCATGACAGTTTGTTCTTTTTCCCATAATTTGCTTGTACGAAACAATTCTCGGGGTTTCAGCGGCTCATGGAATGATAACAATATTTATTTGGGTTGGAATGGCCCGAGCTGTATTGCTATATTTTATTCGTTATTAGTATGAGAAAGTAGGACGTTTTTTTGTGGACGCTGATAGATTATTGTTTTCATAGCTTCTGACTCAACTGGTAAATTGCCTTATTGGAAGTTTATTACTTTAGGCGTTTCTAGGATTTAAGCAAACATAATTTGAAACAGTCTAAAACTGTCTGTACTATTTCACTTGTCTAATGCAATGCACACAAAGGCAAAAACCTTCCACATCTCATCCCTCCCACACCTAACATATGCACACGAACACAGACAAACACAAGAGCGCATATCGAATTTTTCTTGTTGTTTTCTTGCTGTGCGAAATTGATCCAAATGATCTTGTCAGACGTTATTGTGATGAAACTTTTTCGAGAGATAAGTCCTGGAAGTATATCACACGAACCTGCGCAAAAATGCGGATCATCTTTTAATAATAGTAGTAAAATACCTCATCTCTTGGCTTTCGAGATTTTTTATTACAAAACGCTGAAATGTAAAGTAGAGAACTGTTTTTTAGTTAAATTAGCCGTATAAAAAAACTGCTTTATTCACGGGATTTGAAAAGTGAAGTCATTGCTTCTGACATCATGTATGAAGGAAATTTGTTCAAGGACAGATTACAACAATACTGGATAAAATTGGCGCACAGCAATACGTAAGAATGAGGAAATTGGGTCCGAAATACCAATTAAAATGATTGAAAGTCTAGTGTATGTAGAATTAGCCTGACTCTCTTGAGCCATATTTCTATAACACAGTGCATAACAAAAGATATCGGATGTGGAACTTTCTGCAGTAGGTTACGTTTAGCTGCTGACTACATTTTAACTGAACATTTTAATAGATTTTGGTGTTTGAGCTTGTTTGGCTTAACTTTATACTGCCTAGCTTTGTGTGCATCAATAGGCACATAATTGCTCACAATCAATGTACTTTTTTCAATTCATTTGGGATTTCTTCTTTTTTTCGTTTGCCGTTTGGTAACAAAGTAAAGCCATACAGCTGTTCAGTAATAAAGCTTAATTAAAGCTTCTTTCAATCATTTTTGCGTGGATAGCGTTCAGCTTTCTACGCATATTCATTATCATGTTATGTGGTTGCGTCATGATAGCATATTGTAGGGTCCGTTAAATCAAGAACGGCGCTTGCGCTACCTTAACGGAAATGTAATAAGAGCATCGTCGTTTTTTGTAGTCTTTCAACAAGCAGGATTCGTTAACGCGACTTAATCTTGAACTATAACTAGCCCAAGAACAAGACATGTTCATGTTTCTGAATCAGCGAAAAACAAGACCTCGGTACACGGAAAGCCCACAAGAAATAGCGGAACATGTGGGTGATAGTTGATAATGGAGATTTGGAAGTTACTGGTTTCCCAATATGATAATATTGATGCCTATCGTGAAAAGCAGAACGTAGAGAACAGAGGGCGGATGACATGGGGGAGGCAAAAGGGTATTTAAATTCTACTATTTTGTTAGCCTTATATTTCTATTAATCCGTCCAACGTATGAAGTGTTGTTTTCTTTTGCGCAAGTAACGTCTGACGTGCAAGTGACGTATGGTGTTTTGCTGACCGTGGTGCAATCTGCTGACTTAGATGTGACGCAGAAGTGGATTGGTTAAGCTATTGGGGATGTATACGTTTTGTCGCAAACACATGTTTCGAATAACAATACAATATGCAACACAAGTATTTATGTATATTTAATCGTTATAGTGTTTATTACGTGTACTATATAATATAAAAGGGATTTTACATAAAAATAGATAATAAATAGCAATTCGTATGGCAAACTTATGGAAATACATAAAAAATCCTTTTCTTCCTTTCTCTTTCTCTCTCTCTCTCGCTCTATCCTGTCTTCTATTCTCTCTCTCTCTCTCAAGCTCTTCTTCACTCTTAGTCTGCTTTTTTTCGTTGATTCATAATAAAATAAGTAAGAAATCATCATAATTTTCTGAATACTACCTAGATTGAACGGAAATGAAGATTTTGATATAGTTTATCCGATATGTAATGTAAATGTTTTATAAGTATAATAAGCTGTTAAATGTTTGGCATAGAACAAGAATCAGTGATTGTGGCGAGTTTTCTGCAATAAGAGACCGTACGGTTTGCATGTGAAGATTTTAGACTGGACATTATGGTGTGACTTTCAACTATTAAGACAAAGCAGAATAAATATGTTATTCTGTATTTTGCTCCTTATGTTGTAATTGTAATTTTATATTATTTTTGAATTAATACATTCACTTTAATTGCAGAACATAAAAAATACGAGAACGACATTGTGAAATCAGTGCATTCGAAATCAAGTACATGAAGTGTAAATGTAACGAGCGGGGAGTTAAAACATATTAGTAACGAGCTCGAGGGTGTGCAAAATATGAAAATAATAAGGTGTGGTTATTTCTTTATAATACCTTTCAGCTAAAATCTACTACAGTGTGTGAAGTGTATGTGTTATTTGAAATTTCAGTGATTAATGATGTTGAGAAGTGCCGCAACAGAAATTGAACCCTAATTTCTTGCAGCCGTGATTTGATGTTTAGCTTACAGTTTAAGTGTATGGATGAATTGAAGAAAAAAAGCCCTTTTAAAATGCAGGGCTGCACAGTGCATTTGGATCACGCGTTAGTGGAACAACAATAGGAATATCGGTGTCGTGATGCAGACGGGCTGTTGAAGTGTACGTACTTGAATTGGAAATCAAATAGTTATTGAGGTAAATTTTACATTGAGCGTAATACACTCTGTTAAGAGAGCTGTTGTTGTGATAGATTTGGGCTGGAAGGACTATGACTCCAAAAAGTGGCAAATAACAGCGCTTTGAAATACGTGGTGAAAGATTTATCTGAAATACTTAGAATACGTGTTATTAGCTGTAACGAATATGATCCAAAAATCACTGTCAGTAGTATATGTTTCACATAACAAAATCTGCATGTAATTTATTCACATAATGTTTGCTTACTTTTAAAATGTAGTTCTCGGATATCTCTCGCATGATTCTCACAGTTTGTCTCTTCACTCTGCAGCATAAGCGCTCTCGCGCTTTTATTGGAATTGTACCAGGTTCGGGTTTAGTGCGCTTCATGAAGAGTGTGAAATGTGTGAATAACAGGGAGAAGTGTATGTGTATCTGTGTACACTCTGAGGTCGTTGACACCGTTTACGGTCGATTGACGCCGGCTCAGAGTTTCATTTCTCGCGACGAACGCCGCATCCTCAGTGCGTCGGGCCTTTTTTGCCCTTTAGTTCCATTCCCCTACTTCGTTATGTGCTTGATATTTGCTTTCTTACAGAAATATTCACACATACATTCAAGCGCATATACACATATACGCACGTAAACATAACGCTTTTGAGGCAGGAACGAATTTGGATGCCGTCGCTAGGGATAAGGAAAATGCGTGATGTGTTTTTGTGTACGGTACATTTGAAGATGGTTTGATGAAAGCATGTGGGATTTGCCCTTTTTCCGATTCGTTTACAAAGCGTACCATTTGGCTCACGAACAAATTCGATTGCATTTCGCACGGTGCACTGCACTAGTGCTCTTTTACAAATCATACATTGTGCGTATTTCGAAAGCTGTTATCTCTATTATGACTTTCCTGAACAATTGAATGATCTGTTTACGCGCTTTTCAAATGTTAAGACATTATGTTGAAGACAGTGCAATGTTGAATTATAAAATTTGTCTTCAAATATAATTGCATTATAGTTGTACAATAGTTTATTTGGTGAACAAAAAATACGAAACATTGTTAAAATTTTCATTTGAGTTGAAATTATTTTGGTTATTGTATGTTTGTGGTTTTCTTGTATATAAATGATCATTTAAACTAACTTGTAATAGACATCTCGTTATGGAATATGCAAAATCTGATTAACGGTTCAAATGTTTCGTAATAGTAATTAATTATGTTTCTGTTCGCATCGCTATTTTGTAAAATTGTATGCCTGTTATTTTAGCTAAATCATTTGGTTTGTGACTTCTAATCACGATGTTTTCCCATTACAGATTTTAAACGACCTCCACATGGAGCAGCGAAAAGCTGCTTTGGGTTGATTAAGAAATGTACATTTAAAACATACTTTTTTTGTATGTACTGGTCCGTAGTTCATCATGTAGTGGAGTATATGCCGATTAAACCTGCCACTACTTACCATTGACAGATATAATGTTGGTGTTTGGTGCAAGAAAGTTGTGAATTGCCAACAAAACAAAATGTCGACGACAAAATGAAGTGAGCGATGAATATCAAGTGTGGTTTACTCTACAGTGCTTAAACGAGGATTGATAATAGTGCAATTTGTATCACTTATATTCCGTGTCAGGAAATTATAAAAATGGACTATGTATCGTGCAAGAAAAAAAAAACTCATGAATAACTTACACATTTATGAGAAAGAATTGAAACTGGCAAAAATATTTGAAAATGTTTCAATTCGTCACAATCTATTTCGATCTAAACATACGTAAGAAAAAACGAACACATCATCGTGTTGTGATTACATACAGCAATCACATGAACTACGAATAAAAAGTGCAACTATAACAAACGCGAAGAGATGTAAAATTGTAACGCAATAACGGTGCGGTGTTTTAAAACGTGGCATAAACCTACAAGTAATGTAGGGTCGATTTGAAATGATGTTTGTCGGTATGATATGTGTTCGACACATGAACGATCGTGGAAGTAATAATCAGTAACTATACATAAAAGCACAATTGTTGCTTCACCTTAACCAAGATGAGCGATACGCATCTGTTGAACACTAACGATGCGCCTGATGAATATTACGATGGATGTGACTTGACAAGCGGCTTGTTTTGGCATGAATTAGGCACCTTTTTAAAATATGAACGTGAGCTGAAGAATCAGTGGTTATCCTTGAGTTTATTTTGTTCATACTACCTTCCTATTCGTAAATACAGTTGGTCAACTGATATCAGCATAAACAGCGAATCTGTTACACGTGCAGGTAACAGTAATAGCAATAGGAACATGATTAACAATCACGTTAAAAATCATCATAAGGATAGGAAGAGTGATAGTGGTTGCTATATAGAAAATGATAGTCGTTGGAGCATTGTGCATTGCTTTGCGAACGAGTACCTTAGAGGTGTGAGACGACACAGTCGCACTAGCCTGTGGAAGCGATGGCGCTGGAAAAGAATTTCTGCAATTGGAAAGGCACTCTTTTTCTTCTATGTGATCACAATAAGCGCAAACGTCGTAGCAACTCAAGGAACGGATTCTTTGCAGAGCACAAATCGGATTGGGGCATCATCTCCAAAGGAAGAAGCTGTTATAGTAAGCTCTGGTGAAGGTAGGTTGATGTGAAAACCTACATACTCACATATTCGATGTTTGGAACCGATGGTGAATTTGCTAGATATCTATTTGATTACACAATGTTAATATATGTTTACATATGTTAATGATTTTACGATTTTTTATCGCTGTAGTGTGTTCGAGCGTCGATGTACGTAATACACCTCTTCATTTGGAACGATTAAGAAAATGTCGAGTGGTGGAGGGCTTCGTACAGATTATGCTGATTGACAAGTATGGCAACGACAGTTTTGACAATTACACCTTTCCATTGCTTACGGAAATTACGGGATATCTGCTGTTGTTCCGTGTTAATGGACTGCAAACTCTGGGGCAGCTTTTCCCGAATCTGACCGTCATCAGAGGTAGCGAGCTTGCTAACAACTATGCTCTAGTAGTTTACGAATTAATGCATATAAAGGTAAGTTAAAATGTAAGCAATAGTAAAAAAGCGGTTGATTTTGTATTAGTTATTTTCGTCACCCATTTTATCGTAATTTGCAACATTAATTTTGTAGTATTCTTAATGGATCACGAGAAAAGAGCGTCAACTGCCGTCTGATAGTTCAACATGTCCAGAAACAGTTCTTCAATATAAGAACTACATTATCTTTATAAAAAACTTCTTATTTGTTTGCTATGATTGATTTATGCCTTTGTAAAAAGATCATTTTCCTTCATCATTTTAGGAGCTGGGTCTTACTTCATTGATCGACATTCAGCGAGGAGGTGTACGGATTGAGAAAAATCCTAATTTATGTCACGCAGATACGATTGATTGGAAGACAATAGCACCTGAAGGAGAGAACTGGATAAAGGTAATAAGCAAAACATAATAATAATGTAACATCGCTGTGATGATGTTACCGAGCTAAGATTAAAAAGAGTAACATAAAATGTACAGTGTTTGCAAATAATTATAGCCAACTTATACGTGTGCATACTCGATTGTATATGCTGTTTTGCGGTTGCGAAAAAATGTACAACCAAATAATGTGCAGATATGGACTAGGACTGACTGACTTTCCATCTACGGGTAAAATCATGTCACAAAAAGCCAGAAATGGCATGCCGAGACCTTTCGAGTTTGTAGTGTCAAGAAAGAAAAAGGCGAGAATAGAAGGATTCCACCACATAGATGAACTATTGGTTAACTAGATTATTACGTAGATTAACACTGTCCGTTTGACTAAGCTATAATTGATACCTTCCTTAGCCCCAATTGGCCATTTCTAATTGTTATGATGAAAGTCTTGCATGTGCAGCAAATTTCATTGTATCCCATTTGAAACCACCATTCAAAGTGTCTTCCACGTCGTACACTGGGAGTAGACTCAGTAGTTTTCATACAAAATAAGCTTTTATTGCAATGTTTGTAATAATGTATGTCCCCCGGTACTTCTATGAAATATCTGGCTAGGTATTCTCTACCCTGCATATGATGCAACTGGCGTGCTTGGTGGCTAGTGTTTAGAGACCGTTGTAGTTCTTCTTGTTTTCCTATAGAACCTCTAGAAATCTAGTCCTGCCATCCTAACTTCCTTTATTTAATTTCCCTGTAGATGTGACAGTCATTCCAGCTTAAGTGGGAATTTCCTCGATAGGATATGATATCAATCCCTTCGCTTATAGCAGCTAGCGTATCTAAGACTATGCCAGAAAGTATCACTATTTCATATATTACAAGTAGTTTTAATTTATATTTGATTCTCCATCTAAACAACGGAAAAGGAAGCTGTCCTTATCTTTGAATTGATTAAAGAACAAGATTATGAAAGCTAGTAGAATCTAAGATTGTGCATCACAATTTTGTTTATTTACGAAACACAAAGCCTTGTCTAACACCGGATGCAACTTTTGGAATTCATTCATCAGTTAGTTATATAAAGCTTACATCGACATTTATGTTAGGCTGGTGTGAGTGTTTGGTCGTATACGACTATTCGTACAAACTTCGTATGGGAAATGACAGATAAGGTAGGATCACAGTTATCAAACAAATTTGATTTTGGTCGTAGGCCCAAACCGAACAATGACATAATGCCGGTATCAGAGCTGATATGTTATGCCATAAAGCATTATGAGAACGGTAAAACAACGTTAGATAATAATTAAAAAAAAATCTCAGAAAATAACGTATATTTAGTTCAAAAGTATGTTTACAACATGAATAAAGCGATTTAGCAAACGGATTGAAGCGTCATATAGAGCGATAACGTCGAAATAACAATAAGGAAAAGTAAGATGGAGCATTAGGATGGTTTGTCGCATCGCTCTGGAATAATAAGAAGTTAAAAAAAATCTGCTTTGTAGTGATTTTTAAAGATTCTTGCAGACGATAAGGAAGACCTACAAAACAAAGTACCTGGCAGCCCCATGCTGCCATGGCATGCCAGGCTGTCTCTCATGTATAACACAAACTAACAAAGTCATTAATATTTGTATCATTCCTTAACAGTAATTATTTTAAAAAGAGGGCATTTTGTATCAATTTCAGCAAAACATTGTGATGGAAAGTAGCTTCAGATTCTCGCTGTACTATACACCTGTACTGAATTTGTTTTTTCGTACTTATCGTGGAATTGCTCATTAATTGTTTCTTATTTTTTTATTTTTACATGTTTTTCATTTAGGCTAATCAAGATGCAAATGAATGCACAACTTGTCCGAGTAATGTTACCGTTTTACTTCCAAATGGAATGACGCAGATGATCAGATGTCCATCGCGAGAGGTAAATCGTCTGATTCACAACGATAAACCAAGCCATCTATGCTGGTCATCAAACCACTGCCAACAAAGTATGTTCTGGATTATTGTAGTGCCAAAAATGCATGAAAATGATTTTTTTCTTCTATATTTTGCCTTAGAATGTCCTACAAGCTGTCCGAAATCATGCACAAAAACTGGTGAATGTTGCAACACATCCTGTCTTGGTCAGTGCAGCAGTGGAAATAAATCGCAATGCATGGTGTGTCGCAATTACTATTATATTCAAAACAATCACACTCGGTGTGTGGACAAATGTCCAGATCATATGTTCCTGTTTAGCGAAAGCCGGTGCTTAACGGAAGAAGAATGCTATAAGTTGTACAAACCACTTCAGCGAGTTGCTGATATTACCGATGATCATCCGTATGTTCCTGCACAGGGTGAATGTCGGCTTGATTGCCCTGTAGGATATACTTTGACGCCCGCTCCTGGGACTCAACGGCTAACCTGTGTTCCATGTAAGGGCCCGTGTCGCAGTGAATGCAAGGGCATGGTTATTGAAAGCATATCACAAATACAACAATTACGCGGATGTACGATCATTCAAGGATCTCTTTCTATTCGATTGAGACAACTTGGGGGAGGTATGTGTAAAAAATGGTAGATTTCTACTGAAGGGATTAGGAATAGGGGTAGTGTAAAAATATTAACATTGATTTTGTTTTCTTTTTGCTGTCATATAGAAAATGTCGTTCGTGAATTGGAGAAAGTTCTTTACTCGATCGAAGAAATTTACGGCTATCTCACCATTGTTCGTTCTTATGCTCTGATGTCTTTAGGATTTTTCAGGAATCTAAAAATCATCCATGGCACTGTTCTAAATGCAAAGTAAGTACATGATGCTACTGCTGCTAATAGTAGAAAAGTTTTTACTATTAATAACCATTCACTCAAATTTGCAGTCTTTCGTTGAGTGTGATCGATAATCAGAATCTTCAAGAACTTTGGAATCAAAATGTTACCATAAAGCGTGGTAATGTTCGTTTCAATGACAATCCAATGTTATGTGTGAAGAAAATTACTTCTCTAAAAAGCCATTTCGGAGATGGTGTGGGCATTGAAAATGAAGAACAGTTAAATAAAACTAACGGGGTTCGAGTAGCTTGTGAAATTAAGAAGCTAAGAACAAAGCCGACGAAGATATCGTTAGATTCAGTTATTATCCAATGGGACTCATTCAAAGACCTGCCAGACATGCGGCAACTACTCGGATACGTCGTATACTATATTGAGGCACCGCACGAAAATGTTACGTTCTATGACGGACGCGATGCTTGCAACTCGCAAGGATGGCGTGTTGACGACGTGGCTAACATGCAGGAATTAGACCAGGCAACACACATTCTGACACGGTTGCAACCTTTCACACAGTATGCATATTACGTTAAAACGTATACATTGTCTTCAGAGAACCTAGGTGGGCAAACGGATATTACGTACTTTCGAACTTCACCCGGCACCCCAAGAATCATTCGAGATTTACATGTTTACATAGAAAATAATACGCTGGTGAGTAAAATTAAAACAATTTGCGATAATTGATAAAGTTATGGGCTGAAAAGGGATGCTTTAGAAGATGTAACACATTGTTTCATTCTCCAAAAAACTAAAGGTTGTTTCATGGCAAGAACCGACAAAAATATATGGGAAACTATCAGCATACAAAATAGGTGCAACCTTAAACGACGAGCGAAATGACATGATAAAACAACGCAATTATTGTCATGATGGTAAGCTTTACATATTTATTTATGCTGCAAAAGTGTATCGTTATGAAAATATTTGTTTATGCTTCTCACAGAAATAGAAAAACCCGAAACAAAGCCAAACATCCCTGTAGAAAGTACATCAATTGCTACTACAGCATCCCCGGTTAAAGATAATCAAAATCAATGCTCAAAGGAAGAGTGTGCGGCTTTCTGTTCGGCATCAGGCGTAACGGAGTCGGAGAGTGGATTGAAGATAGATGTAAATGAGGTGGAGATGTCAATAGGCTTCGAAGATTGGTTGCATAATTATGTTTACATCAAGTGGGTATTTTTGTCTAACACAATACCACAAGTTTGCACATGACGATATGATTTAAAAACTTGAAGTAACATATTTTGTATATTTCAGAAATCCAAAATCCAGTCGAAAACGGCGGGAAGACAGCGGAAGCAGTGCAACTGTCCCAGCTGGGAACAACTCTTACATATTTCCATCTAATACAGAAAACAAGCCAAGAATAGCTTCAAATTACGAGAGCATGAAAGATCCCAACGAAGAATACTACCGGACCCTCGGAGAAACAACTAATCAAACACGAATTACATTTCCCCTATCATATTTCAAACATTTTGCGCTTTATACCTTTCGAGTCCACGCTTGCCGTGAGCAGGCGACTAAGGTACCTGGGGTAGTGGTGCAAGATATGGCAGATTTATGTGGTTCAGAAGTGTTATTTATATATCGAACACCTACAAAACCAGACGCAGACGACATACCGCTAGATTCTATCGAACTTGACGATCAGTCTAACCATACCCAACGTGTAATTCGAGTGCGGTGGAAGGGTCCGTCAAAGCCTAATGGGGCATTAGTGTCTTACTCGATAAAGTATCATCGAACTGATCTAGATTCAGTGCAACCCACTGTGCGCTGCGTTACTGTGGATGTACACACATCGCTTGGGTATGCTTTACTAACAAAGTTAGATGCAGGAAACTATAGCATACGTATTATGGCCACAACGACCGCAGGCAATGGTCCATATTCTCCTCCGAAATTTCTGAGCCTGGAGAAGCGTGAGTCAGATACGCTCACTGTAGGCTGGTTAATAACAATTGGTGCTGTTGCAGTGGTACTAGTATCGCTGCTGACAATTGGTGTCTGCTACATTATGAACAAATATAAACAAATGTCAAATATGCGACTGTTTGCACAGGTTAATCCTGACTATGCAGGGGTCACATACAAGGTAGACGAGTGGGAAGTTCCTCGTGAGCATATAATTCAACTAGAAGAACTCGGCCAAGGTTCGTTCGGTATGGTCTACAAGGGTATCATGACGAAGCTGGGGAACGACACAAACGTACCCTGTGCCATTAAGACTGTCACGGAGAATGCTACTGAGCGAGAGCGCGATAGTTTTCTTATTGAGGCAACGATTATGAAAGAATTTCATACGCACCACGTTGTAAGACTCTATGGTGTCGTTTCTGTCGGCCAGCCGACGCTAGTTATCATGGAGCTGATGGCGAATGGTGATTTAAAAAGCTACCTCCGGCGTCATCGGCCGGACTACGAAAATGGTGAAGAATCGTCACCACAGCCTCCAACACTAAAGCAAATCTACCAAATGGCAATTGAAATTGCTGATGGAATGGCTTACCTTTCGGCGAAAAAATTCGTCCATCGTGACTTGGCTGCACGAAACTGTATGGTAGCCGAGGATCTAACTGTTAAAATAGGTGACTTTGGTATGACGCGCGATATATACGAAACAGACTATTATAGAAAAGGTACGAAAGGATTTTTACCAGTACGATGGATGGCTCCAGAGAGCCTGAAAGATGGCATGTTTTCAAGCAGCAGCGACGTATTCAGCTATGGCGTTGTCCTGTGGGAAATGGCGACCCTTGCCTCACAACCGTATCAGGTACATGGTTTAATCAGAATTTTTTGAACGGATATCTTGGAATAATGGCAGTTGAACTGATTTTTAATATCCTTTGTTTCTGCAGGGATTAACCAATGATCAAGTATTGCGATACGTTATAGACGGTGGTGTCATGGAACGTCCAGAGAATTGCCCTGATAAGCTCTACGAGCTGATGAGAATATGTTGGCAACATAGGGCTACAGCACGACCTTCCTTCGTGGACATTATTCGAATGCTCTTGCCAGATGCAAATGATCATTTTAAGATGGTATCCTTCTTTTTCTCTCCAGATGCCATTGATAATTCCGTCCAGCCTGGACAAGGTAATCAATCAACAAAGTTAATAAGTACGTTCATGAGTATTTCTAAATTATTAATTTTTGTATTTTATAGCATTGTTGGATGACGTTACAGAACCATTACGTGCCCACGAGGATGGTTTCGACGAAGATGAGGATGATCCTTATTCAATAGAAGGAACCGATAGTCGACTAATGCAGAATAATGGGCCTAAACCTGATATTCGGTCGCCTCACTCTCCGCAAAGGTGAGCAAAACCTTCAGGCGACTGAGGCTGAAGTAAGTAGAATGTATTATATAGATCGAGCAACCTTGTATGATTTAATTGTAATCATTGCAATCACGCTCGTCCGGTCTACCAATATATAGTTACATTTAAATATGTTAGCTCTGTAAAAACTGTGAGCTAACAAATTAACGAATATATACAGAACACTAAAAAGGAAATCGATGAAAGGTGCAAGGACTAATGGAAAATGTATTTTCATTACGAAGTCTTTTTGTCCGAGGGAACCTATAGTAAAGCAGTACTCACAATCGTTGTAGCAATCAAATAAGCATTGCTTTATAACAAGCAACTTCGGTCCACAATGATTTAGACAATAGCGCAAAGGCATCCAAAATAGACACGTTGTTTTCAACATAGCAACGATTCTAAAAGACTCTTGCGACCGCCTTTCTAAATGCCTACTACAGAGGTTGTGCTACTGATACACGATTTATCTTAAACTTCATGCCTGTATCCAGCAGTGATGTTATCTCATACCATGCAACAGTTGTATAGTTTAGAGTATCGGGAGCATCACGCATGTACTGGGATGGAATGCTGTTATTACGATAACTGTAAAGCAATCGTTTCATAGCCCAATTAAACACACATTTGAAATGTGACGGTATAGAGGGTGTAAAGAACAAAAAAAAAAAGGAAACGAATACCACCAAATACTATGCCAAGGGTCGTTAAAACTTTAATACCATAACATCCCTGCGGCTCCTGGTGTTGTATAATTAAATATTATTGGTTACTTTGTTACCAGTTCCCCTGCAAGAGGAAACTCAATACAGGTTATTCTGAATTCCCTGGAATTCTGCACATCGCGATTCCTATTAATATTCGAATTTTAGATTCTTTGAGTAATTAACCAATTTCAAGACAAAGGTTTCGTATGTTACGTGGCTATAGGTCAATAATTTTTTTATTCGTGAACAATAATTGAAAACTTTTTTATATCATTGACAATATTCGCGCTCTTTCAAATTTGATTTTAAATTTCCAAATCAAAATCATTTATTAATTAATTTAGAAAATATGCTTAAGCGCAGCTATTTAGTTTTATATAATTTATATTTCTTTTACACGAGCATAGCTGTCATTGGTCTTGCATAAAGGAATAGAAAGGAAAATATTTTGATTATCATTAATGAGATTTTTAAGCAAGTTTCATTTCTTTCCAGTTTAGATTTGGCAACAGAGTCTTTTTATTTACATTTTATTCGCATGAAATTACCGTAACAATTCAATTCGATAGAGTGAACGCCAATTATATTAGACAATTCTTAGTTATATTTGTGAGTCTTGATTACCTGATTTTTTCGCGAACATGAAAAAATGCACTAAAAGCCAAGTACATATAACACCCACAAATTAGCACATAATTCTCGCTTAAGCATCAAAGAATATTATAAGTAAACTAACTGACAGCACTAATTTGCTAGTCGCAAGGATCCCGATGGTATAGCACGTAAGGTTAAAGTGTAAGATATTGGTTATAATTTAAGTTATGAAAACAAACTTTACGCGGAACATACAAAGGTAAAGGTGCTTACAGTTGGCCGAATGGAATGTAAATATATCTTACTGGTGGCAAAATTGTCAAATGTAAAATATCATTATCAACTGTGGAAATTTGAGGCTTGTAGTAATGTATTTGACGATACGATGCAAAACAAAAACGAGTTTAACATAAAAAGTAACATCGCTGCAGAAAACTAAGAACTATTTGACTGATAATTCAAGACCGCAGGACGAAAGGCCAGAAGAATCAGCGAATATTTTTCCCTGATTCTTTAAAACGGAATGGATAAAATAGCTCCGATGGTACAAACTAACACGTTGATGATGTATTTTTTCAAATTGCAGTTCCTTCAAAATAAAATCAGTTGAGGAATATTGATTGTTCAAATGATAGTTGCTACGAAGAACTGGAATGCATTGAGTGTAAAGAATGTGTAATTTATACATTTTTGTTAGTAAATTAATTTGACTAAGCTCGCTAAAAGCCAATATAGAAGAGACATCAAGAACAAACTAGACAAAACGACAAAAGTCAAGAGAATTAGTTTGTCGTCATGGGTTGCAGTGTCCTCACATGATACTACTATAGAAACCAACTCTCTCTTGGTATTCATTGCAAGAAAACGGAATTCTTTACCTGCTTAATTTACTTGACATGCAAAGCCGCTCATTTAATAACAAAAGTGTTATGGAAAAAGCGAATAGGACACAAGGCTAGATGAAAACAACAGTAAAGCAGGAAAATGCCAGTTTCTATGTAAATCTTAGAGGAAAGAAAGTATATCAACAATTCACAGTTCCTTAGCTGCAAAGCTAAATAAACAATAGTGCCACCGCGTACTACTAATTTTACTGCTGTTAAGCTTTTCTTCGCCATTTTTAAGACGAATTTCGAGTTCAATTATCCATGATCCTTTTTTTGTGTAGTGGATGGGGGTTTGTTTAAAAAGAATCATTTGACATACTAGCTGTAATATAGTTGAAATTAAGCTAAAGTTAATAGAAGGAGGATAAATTAAAATGAGTGTGTCAGAGACAGGGAAAATAAAGATCCAGAAATCCAGGAGCGAATAATCCGGTGAATTATATCAGTTACAATTTTCATCTGCCATCCGACTGCTTCCAAATAACTTTTTTGTCTTTCCGTTTTATGGAGCAGGCAAGCTGGGTTATACAGGAAAAACCAAAAGGTTGTCTATGTAATTGCATGATTAGGCAGTTTTATAATTTATTTGAGAGAAACCAAAAATCTTTCGTTAGCAATTTGTTTTATATCCAGGCGAGTTAGATATAAGTAACTCGACGATTGATTTTTGTTATTTAACATGTGTTTTTATTAGGGTACAAGAGTGTTAGTGCGTTTATTATGTGTGTGCGGCGGAAGTAAAACAACGGTCAGGAAATATCGAGTATATTACTCGAATTAGCAGTATATTGAATGTAGTACTAGCATTAGATATCATGAACATCATCTTTCAGTAAATACTAGATTCTTTCATCCTGTTACGAATATTGCGAATTATTCAAAGTAAATAAAAAATACAAATTCAAACAATCTCCAGCATTCACAAACAAAAACAAACAAAACTTACTGACATTCAACAAAACTTCGCGTCACAAAAATTGTAAAAACAAATCAGTTTGAAATCAGGATTCGACACAGCAGTTTATGTAAATGTGGTAGGTAATTTTGAATAGAAGCTATCGTCGAAGTTAATGATGTACATAGAAAGATAAAATTATAATTTAAAATCATACTGCGTTAAGGTAGGATAGGCGTTTAATTTTACACAGAGAAGGGTACAATAAAATAATTTTCGTACCATAGAAGAGAACACAGAAAGGTCTTGAAACAAAACCAAATGTTGCGTATTTTATTTAAAGCCTTGTTTGGATATTGTTCATTGGTAGAAAAAATACTTCAAAATATCACTAATCTTTGACTATCATTCCATTTCGTTTACGGAATATAATAGCTGCAATACATAACGACTGAAGAACGGTTACAAGTGTAATGAACAGTTTGGATTCGTGTAATTCCTCGTGTTTGATAAGGGTGTTGAATGTGAATTCCTGTTTTGAATCATTCAAATTTTCATTCAGACAGATTGTTATAATCAGTGTTGAAAAAAATGTGTAAACAAATATATCAAGCTTAGTTAATGATTCTATGGAAAGCATATGCTGAACATATTTTTAATTTTATAATCGATTTTATCTATCATGCGAATACGCACGCGTCCATTGGTACACCTTAGTAATCATGATGTTTCTGCAGCTACATTTAGTTACAATGCGGTGAGTAACAATGTTCGAAGTACAAGAATACAGAATTATTTTTTTATAACGCAGTAAGTTATGTCTGTTTCCTCTCTCCCTTTGTATGCACTAAAATTCCTCGTTGAGTGTAGTGCGACTATAGAATGCACGTGAGTAAGCGGTTGAGTTTCCACGACCAAACAACCCAAAGCAACCTCGTTTATATACACACCAAATCGCTGCAGTGAATGGAATCGCCAAGAGTACGCCGATTAATAATCCCATCAGCAAGGCACCATCATTTGAAGGATTGTTACCAGCCCCGTCAGGACATCGCATGTGCGTGTGCTTGTGCTCCAAATCCACCATGGACAAACCTGCCATCTGCGGTGGGCTGTTGCAGCTAAGGAGCGGATTTTGCGAAAGTGGTTAAAAAAATAATACATGTAGTTTATCATGTCTTTTTTAGATCTTGTGAGACTATAAACTTACTCAATATTATTGAGGATCGCTGGCGTTGTTCGTTCGATGATGGGTAGAAGAGAGAGCAGAACCCACCGGTTAGAGCAATCGCAAGCCCATGGGTTCACGCGAATGTCAATCACTTCCATTGAATCCCATTGAACTAGTAATTGTGCGTCGAGGTAGGAAATATTATTGTTGTGCAAATACAAACGCTTGATCGGTGACCAATCAAACCGTTCGGGGTTATCAGTGTCATTTCGCATAAAGGCATGTCCATGAATAAAGCTCAGATGTGGATTATTCGTAATATGTATTTCTTCTAATGCCTCCAGTCCACTGAAGGCTCCTCGGCCTATCACTCTTAGCTGAGTCATGTAGGATAGACTGAGGAATGTAAGCTGCTTCAAGGATGGAAACTCACTAGAATATAAACAATTGTTAATTTGCGGATTATGTTCCTGATTTGAAGATTCAGATTGACGAACTTACGTGCCCACTACGATCGAACTGATTGGATTCTCATCAACACTTAGCCATTTCAGACCCTTAGCGTAGGTCAATGCTGGTGGTACTATTTGTAAAAGATTTCCGGTGAGGTTGAGATATTGCAATCGTTGAGGCGTATGAAAAAGATATTTAGGAATATCTTCTAGCTCCATGTAGCTTAAATCTAAACTGACAAGACGATCGATACTGGCTATGGCAATTTCAGACTGTTGATCAATGACCTTGAATGGATTTAGATCCAGGCTCAGTTCTTCTAGACTCGGTAGATTTTCGAATAAATCCTGGTTTAATGAGTGTAACTCATTTGCGCTAAGACGCAAAACACGTAGATGTTTCATCGGTACATATTCGTTTGGCGAATAATGCCCAACGAAGATGTCTGGGGTAAGTGCCTCACTTTTAAGCCGATTGTGTGACAGATCTAAAACCTGTAACAACGTTAAATTCATAAAACACTTGCTTTCAATAGTAGCAATCTCGTTGTGGCTCAAATCTAAAAGAGTAACATTCATTGACGGGAACTGCGTCACTTCTTTCATGCCAGTAGATACAAGCAGCACTGATTTTACATCAAATTCGCTTGTGCTTAACGATTGCCAGTCATCTGGGGAAAATTGTGGATCAATCTTTCTGTTGCTACAATCAAATATGCCAAAATCTACTTTGCAATTGCAGTTTTGGCATAGGTTAGACGTTTGCAATATAGAAGCTGTCGTTTTTGTAGAGTTTTCAGCTGAGGTCACAGTGCTGGCAATAGTCGTATTCTGTAACAGGAAAGAAACATAACATTAATTTTTACAACAAAAGTAGGTATGTATTAAAAGTTTTTTAAATATGAAAAGTTGAATGAAAGGATTTCTGGCGTAGGAGCGTATAAGTAAGGCGGCAAAAAAAGACTAATAACGGCTATCCTAACTATTCACCACTGGCTCCCGAGAGCGGTACCAGATCGACTCGATCGCTGTACGAGCAATGCAATGACGACTGGATTGATGCGAACATTTCACCACACTGTATTATTATACGTTTATTATCAATTATTATTGGTGATAATCAATTATTAATTGAATAAATATTTTTTCTGTTAGAATCAGTGTAAAAACAATAAAATGATTATTTAATCAAATTAAATGATCTAATTTCAATATCGTATACAAAAGAAGCCTGACCAAGTTGACTAATCATGACAGAATAATTGATTGTATCGACCGTTATGTGGGTGAACACTCATTAACATTGTGTATCCAAAATATGGTTTTCATTCGGTATTAATCGTTAGAATTTTGTACTGTTGTTAAGCGAAAAAAAAGCATGTGGCGTTAAAGGTTTAAAACGGCTACAAAACATTATAAACACTTGTCACCAAAGCTCGATAGACTAGATGGTAAATCTTTTCTATGGAGAAACGATCTATATGGAAATTAATATCCATTCCTGAATGGTGAAAGACTGACACCACTATATCTCGGCCACTGGATAATTCACGTCGTCCCGTCTAGAAAAATCGGTTAGATACAATTCTTAATGACAATACGGCACCGGAGCGTCATATTTAATAAATAAATACAATTCTTAATCTAGAGATTGTTTCCAGTTCTCGATATACTTTCAGCTTATTGCGTTGAAAAGGTACTGTTTTTTATCATACCATACTCGAGTGGAGTAACGTTGTATAAGATGTTTCCTTGAAATAAGCATGATTCATTATTTTGTGAAGTTGTTTTTGCACACAGCTTTAAACTGTCATCGATATAAAAACCTTAAGCTTAGAGCTTAAAATGTGTATGTGTGTTTCGGGTATGATACATCAGCAAAGCAATCGCACCTAAAAACCTTAACCTTAAAAACGCCGCACGTCAATTTTGTTATCTTTTCGATAAGGCGGTGTTCGTACCAAGTGTTCATAGATGTGATAAGAGATAGGAAATACTAAAGCTGTTACAGTTACAGTATTAACCTGCGAATTTGTTAAAAGGGAATAACAGTAACAGTAATAACAGAATAACATAGTACTAGACTAAACGAACACTAGACTAACTTATGTTTTCAAAAAAAGTTCGCAGATGCTATTTAAATTTAAGTATGCAATACAAAAATATAACAAAACGTTATTCCAATATATAAAAAATTAATTAAACCAATGAGCAACGAAGTATATTTTGTCTTTGAATTCAATTAATTTGTAAGATTCTCAGTGGTACAGTAAAAATTAGGCTATAATTTACCTGGTCAGCAACATCGACTGCAAAAACGAAACCGGAAGTAAATGCTTGTAATAAAGCTGTTGTAGCTAAAATAAACATCCAATTAGAACAACATTTCTGTCGCACTGAAGATCTCATTTTCACTCCGTTGTATGCTGTTACTTATATTACTAAGGTATCACTGATAGATTTGAACAAGACACGCCCTAATCTACACTTCAAACTACTAATTGTAGTCAAAGCGAACAACTTTGAATTTTGTTTTTTTGCACTATAATTATTTAGCTTGTTTTCACTTTTCGGCGTTAGTACTCGCTTCAAATAGAAACATGAATGATTTCTCGATCCTCCCCACAGTCGGTTTCGAAAACTGGAACGCAGGTGTTAACTTAAGGCCGGTGTTAGAACGCTTGGAATGATGTCGTATTTTACATTGCGGCACATCGAACACCGTATCACATCGGCGCATAGAAAATCGTATCACCGTAGATAACGCATGCACCTCACATATCTTGGAACGTCCTTGTCATTTGTTCATGCGTCTTTCTCTAGCTTATAAGCTTTTTTCATTTTCACAGCAGCTCAGAAGTCATTGCTATCTTATCAAAAAATTCAATAGATAAGGTAAGCCTGATTGTGTGTTACCTAGCTTGAATATAGGATTCATTTATGGTGTTCAGACGACCTGTAAGTTTACCTGAGTAAAAAAAGAGATTTGATTTTACAAAGAAAACAAATTAAATAAGAATTTATCATTCATATTTATTCATACCACATACCACAACAAAAGCATTATATGCCTCCAATCTTTCAACCACATAATGCGAAACCGATTACGCGCGCTATACGTCGTGTTGACTCAAGGCCAACCACGTTTCAACACTACACAAGCACGCTAACGGCTCAGATGCAGCAGAATTATAAGCCACTTTTACGAAAGCATACCATAACAATTCGCATGAGACAACCCTTATTTTTAATCAGCTAGATGGTAGTAGAACGAAGAATTTGATGAACGAAAATTCTGTACTTTCAAAAAGTTGTGCTTAATTTGAATCAGTTAAATCTAACAAATATATGTTGATAATAGGATTTTGCTACGCAGAATTTGCGTGATCTCTCGCGATCAGCAAGTAAGACTGTTTGCTAGATACTGGCTTGTAGATGGCTGAGTTCGGAAGGGAGAGAAAAGGGTGTGGTGGGGGGGGGGGGAGGGTGAGTTTCTGAGCATGTTGAACATTCGGATCAATGTGACCATTTCGGGTGACGTTTGGCGAAACGTATATTTTTCAAGTCTTTAAAAATGAGTTTTCTTTCCTGTATTTATAGTTGTCCCGCCGTGTCAGTTCCAAAACTCTTAATAAAAAATCACAATTGCGCACGATAATTTCACGCACAATGTTTTTTTCTCGAAACATAATCGCGACGACGTTTTCACAAATTGACCAATTCAACTGTCTGTTTTATGTAAGCCATAGGAGCGCACGGTAGTTTTTAGCACTATACGCTAAAATTTATTTCTATACTTCAATAGTTCAATAATATCCCTTGATGTGGATATTATTCAATTATTTATTTTATTTATAATTTAAGTATTACGGTTTGTCACCGTATTGTCAACACATCATGTGTTGACGCTATATTATTCAACTATATATAATAAGTATTACGGCTAGAGACAATTCAATTATTTAATTATTTATAAATGTTGTCCCGGTCGTACGTGCGAAACAAATGCTTCTAAATCGAATGCAGCTCAATCAATCAAAGTCGATTTCTTTCCGTTATGACGTTGCTGCTCGAAAGGGTTCGCGAAAAGGGACGGAGATTCAAGGGTATAACGGTTATACTTAGACCATAAATGTTTCCCAGTTACTGCGTGGAGACTACATCTTGCAGTTTTTTATCGTTTATTTATAGAGGCTTTGGGTATTTGAGACCTCCTTCGCCTCTTAAAAAACTAGCAGTGTTAACTAGCACTATTAAGAGTGGTAGTGTGGCGGAACTTAGACGCTAGTAGGCTTACCATGGCTTCCCCGTTTTCAAAACGCGCATTAATGGATGCTCCGTGACCCGGTGCGAAGGCATCGGTGAATATGCGGAGTTTTGCTCTTGCAGAAATATAATGATTAGTAATACTTTAACACCAGAAGTGCAGAACACACTGACTCGTGTGCCACTTGTTACAGATTGATTTGGGGAACGATGCATACGGTGTTGGAGTGTAGAGTGTGTGAGGCTTGAATTACAGTGTCTGCATTTGGACAGTGAAGAACAATCGTATGTTCAATGATTGTCCCGCAGTAAATTGTCCGCACAACCGTGTGTTAAAAAAAGATTTCATACTTTTAAAAGTTGAGCCGCCTTCATTGCCAGCAATATATATATATATATATATATATATATATATATATATATATATATATATATATATATATATATATATATATATATATATATATATATATATATATATATAGCAGTGCGTCCATCAAAAACTTTTTGTTCTGATTTTACATGCAGTCTGTGTCTGCGGCGCTCACCTTTCTTTTATATAACGCTCCGAGGAGTCATTGATAAAGATTTGAAGATCGAAATTCCACAACATTTAAGATAACATTACATCCAACACCTTGAATTACCAACTACAAAATAAACACTCGACTTCAAAAATAAATTATTTTGAACTATATTTTAGTACACGTGTATTGGAACAAATGCGTTCGCAACATTATGCAATTTAAGGTGTCGAAATAAGACATAACAATAGATTATTTTTTTGACGACAGAAGCTATTGTGATAAAAAGATTGTTGATCATCAAAAGCAATATTGTGATAAATCATTTCTTACATGTGCGTCGCACATTGTAGCTATTTTTAACCGATACTTGAGTATAAAAAGACATATTGTTACTAGCTCTTGCAATACATCTTGTTAGTAGCTGTAACAGCATATGTAACTCAATAGTTTAGTTTTTTATTAACTTAAATTTCTTTACATTTTCTCACATCTGCACATTTTTTTCTATGAGCAATTTCTGATCCGCAGGCTCCAGACTCGTTACTAGATATGCATGTAGTGCGGATCTCTCTAGGCTAGGAATTTTATATCCATCCCACATTGTTTATGAGCAAAAAACTCGGACCTAAAGCAATACATATGATAGCTGATACGTATATAAAAATGACGTAATCTGCAACGGCGTTTAGCAGATTAATATTGAGTTATTGGGCCCCGAAACATTCGCACAGTAATTACGGATACACGGAGCCAGACAGTTATAAAAGATAGTGGGCATCTTTTGCACTGTGTGTTTCATCAGTTGACGTTACTGCGAAACTCAGTTTTGGAAGTCAAAAGTAATACATCGTGTTTTCAATCATTAAGAAATCAGTTCAATTACTGTTATTTGTTCTATTAAGATGTTGGAAGTCAAAAGTAATACATCGTGTTTTCAATCATTAAGAAATCAGTTCAATTACTGTTATTTGTTCTATAAAGATGTTGGGTGTTATTTGCTTACTTTCAAAGACTGTATTGTTTCGTAGCGTAGCATGTTTTTGAGTTCCATATCGCTCTCTTGCACCGATAAAAGTTGGCACTCATCTGCGCAACTGCGCTCCTCAATCGAACTAAAACCCGATCCTAGAAAGTTCGTTGAGAGATGTACATAGAACAGTTTTCTTCCAAACGATAGTTAACATCCAAGCTCTCGTTTGAGCGAACTGAGAAAACATTTCAGTCCGGCAGAAACAGTGTTCGACTCCTGACGTGTCCCTATTGTTTACCCTAATTTTAATACGCGATTAAATTGCAGCGATGGCGTGTATTAAATTGTGATTCATCGGTATAAAATCATTTGAATTCAATTAAAACATGTAATAAGTGCTGAACAACTAAAGTGATTGAACACTCGAATTGAGTAATAGCCGTAGCGTGGAGTGGAAATTTCCATTAAATAATATAATACTTTAGCATTTATTTTAGAGTTGCAAAAAAGTGTGCTTCCCTGGCTTATTTTTTTTTTTATTCATAAAGGACGGCCTGGCCGTATTCCTCCCTGGCTTAGTGATACTTAAAAAAATCAGGAATAATATTGAGGACATGTTATAATAAATCATGAACGTAACATATGTTATGTTCGAAATGATATAAATTAAATTTCTACCAACAAAGTTCAATAATCAATGCCTGCACAGTATATTGCAAATGTTATTTAAAATAGACAGGTAAAAAGCAGCAAAAGACCTATGACTGATTTCACTTACTTGTTGCTTTTTTATTGTCACGACACAGATATTGGAACGTTCTGTTTAAAATGGCAGAATATGGCAGAAATAAGCAGTCAGTTATCCTCCTTGTTGTGAATGCAGTTTCACTTCTTGAAACTTATGCTTCTTCAATGTATCGTGGACATCGTTTAGTGTGGAAAATTTGCGCTTTATTCGCTTCTTTCTGCAGTTTTCGATGAGTATCCTAAGGTGAACTGGTTTAATATACACATTTTAATTCGGGGAAAGTAATGATTTAAAAAAATTAATCAATTAAAATGGAAACAAACAAAAATTGTGATGTTAAAACGTTAAAAATGTGTGTAACTCTTTCTTAATTACCAATTTAAGTAAATTTCTATTCCATATCCGAGATTTACATCTCGGGGTATTGAATAGTTTTGATGATTTTTTTCTTAAATATCAGAATCTATTTTACTAGATTGCATGATTCTCTCTTTCTGCTAGAAAGAGTGAGAAACAAGTCCCGTGTAAGAGTAGTAAACACAATAATAAAGACACATCAATCTTTTATATAGGGCAATCTGGTAATGCTTTAAATAAACTACTCGTCACCCTCGTCACGATGATGATCTACGAGAAACTATTTATAAATTTTATTGCCATTTATCTTGCACATGGTTCAGAAAGTTCGAATAAATAGAACAGATATTGAAACAAAAATTAAATACCAAGAAAGCATTAATGAGAGTGTTAAGAAGCATTTTTTTTATTTACAGATTTTTCTTCAAACATCACAACTGCGGCATGGATGAAATAATCATATATAATTCGTTGCGTATGTTTCGTGATTATCATTATGTCTCTAATATCATAAATGCAGGAAACAGCGAAACTCCGATGGTTTTAACAGACGCGCCAAATATGGATGAAACTTATAACTTCATTAATAAATCTTTATCTCGGCAGTCAAAATATCAAATTCCAAAATCAAGTTCCAATAACTATGAAGTACCTCAGATCAACTCTAGTGCTTTCTATACTACACATATTGAAGAGTATAGCAAAGACACAGCATACAGTTACGATAATTGTGCTACATTTGAAGGAAATACATCGTACTTGAATGTATCATGTGAAACTATTCTCAACTATAGCATTCCATTGTATGGGTACTGCATTCCTTTTGTACTACTGATTACGCTGGCAGCAAATTCGTTAATAATCGTTATTCTTAAAAAAAGAACTATGGCTTCACCGACAAATGTTATACTTATGGGTGAGTCAAAGATGTTATGCATAAAAAGTTTTAATTTATTTTAAAAAGAGCACTATAAATAAATCGCGTGTTAGCTACCAAATTATAATTGTGATGCCTCATCTATCTAGGCTTTAGCTAAGTTTGGCAAGGGACGTAATGATGATGATTACGCACGGGATAAATCAATTAATTTGTGTAATTGTTTATTTATAATTCATTACGTCTGCTTAACGCCATATTTGATGGGCTGAGCATCATGAACAGTGTAAAAATCCTTTTTTTTATTTCACTTATTCTAAACATTCGATTTTACTTATTGCAGCAATGGCTCTGTGCGACATGTTCACTCTTCTTTTTCCGGCTCCTGGATTAATTTACATGTACACATTTGGAAATCATTACAAGCCTCTGGCTCCTATAATAGCATGCTATGTGTGGAATGCACTAAATGAGGTAAGTATTTATATGTTACCACATACAGCCTCAATCCAACAACATTTGTTCCCTTAACATTTTTGTTTCATCATAATAGATGCTTTTAATTTTCCTTATTATACGTAAGGCATACGTAACTCCAACATTTCTATCGAATTTCATGTAGGATATGGATGAAAATTATATTTCAAGGATAGGGATTGTATTATGCGGAAAAATGTTGCGCTGCCTTTATCATTTTTTTCCAGATCTGGACATGAAATGCTTAAGCATTATTATATACATAAAGATAAACTTTCGCGGATATTTCTATTGGTTTGCCTTGTGCACATGCACATAACGATAAGAATTATTACAACACGAAGTTTAATGCTGCTGTAAAAGTCGTTATATTTATTGCGTCCATAAAACCGCCGATGTCGATGCTCAGTTAGATAATACATGATATTCATAAATTGACTTAGGAAAAAATCATAATCTAAATTAGTCTTTAAATAAGTTACACTAACTATACACTAATATCAAACAATTTATAAGGGCAAAATAAACATCTAACATACTATAGCTCGTTAACTTACACGATTTATTTATTTTTTGTTCATAAGGCACGGACTGGCCGTATTGCTTATGATTTATTTTTATTTATTTATATTTTAATTATGACGGCTTGTGCCGTATTGTCATGATGTATTGTTATGTATAGACTTTATTACCTCCAAAACATGGTCATCGTATCTGATCATTTGCGCATAGTAGAAATTGACATTTATAACATATATTACATCTTTGCATTCTGAGCATTTTCGCATAAATTTATAAATTTAAACATCAGCTTGTATATAATGGTAGATTTCGAAATCATTCTAAAACAGAAAATTATGAACACGAGAGAATATTATAGAGCAGAAGTGAAACACAGGGGCAGAAAATTTGCAGAATATCGATCGAATTAAAAAAAGCAATGGAATAAAGGAATTAATATAAAGAGCACACGAACAACGAACAGCATATTATCTGGACTTGATTTGTCCAAATACTGGGTAAGCATTATGAAAATAGTGGGACAAAGAGACTGTACCAGACAGAGAAAGTACCAAACACTGAAAACCACCTAGTTTTTACTTTAAAAAAATACAGTGAAGATAGAAAAAGACTTGGGAATGACGCGTTGATAACGCGCGTAGAAGCAATCGTCAGATCTATGCAAGAAGCTCGAATTTAAGTCTAAAATAGTAGAAAAAGGTTGGCAAATGACTGCAGACGTCGAAAACCTGAAAAGAGTGGTTGAGCCTTTGAATATGGAGGAGCAATATATTGCTCCTATAATAGAAAATTGAATCTCACTCATAAGAAAGCAGAAGAAGCTTGTTTATAATATATATATATATATATGTATATATATATATATGTATATATATATATATATATATATATATATATATATATATATATATATATACATATATATATATATATATATATATATATTGTTGTAATTTCTTGCAGATTCTTCCCGCAATGTGTCACACAGCATCAGTGTGGCTTACATTAGCCTTAGCGGTACAAAGGTAAGAATTATAATGCTCAATTAATTTACTTAAACTTTTAAAACAAACATTTTTTTAATGGAACATTTTGTTTCTTACAGATACATTTACGTTTGTCATGCTCCTGCAGCTCGAACTTGGTGTACTATTTCTAGAGTAAAGAAATGCATTGGCTGTATATTTTTTGCAGCACTGTTACATCAAAGTTGTAGATTTTTTGACAGGTATGTAGTTTATCGTTGTGGTATGTAAATATTTGAAAATTTTCGAAGCCTAATTATAACTTATCGATGAAGTAGAAGTTATCGTTGTGTAGAATAGGATTATATGGGATATTAGTTGAAGAGGTGCACTGACAAGTCTTCATCTATTTCTATGAAATGGTGGATGGTTAAACGAACGGATAGCCATTAATTAACAAAGCAGCTCAGATGAAGCCAAACACCCATTACTCTAAGCAAATTTAACAAATAATCTTCTCCAGTTATCAACTAGACCTATAACTCACTTTTATGCTGGTTATATGATTTGTTACGTGCCGAAATTCTCCCATATGTATATTTAATGAACTTTATCAACATCATATTCAGATTGCATATACACTCATGCTTTTATACATTTCTATACGTTGTATATCAACGCAATTTTATAGAAAGAAGCCTCGATCACGATGTGATTTGGTCTCGATGACGTGTGGTGCAATCACGCTTGCTCACTGCAACTGTCATAAAAAGATTTAAATGAATTATTCGTTTTATATTAATAGTTCAATGTTTCTCATGTTTGCTTAAAATTGTTCAGATGAAAACATATTTTATTTTTCGCTACAAAAACTTCATAAGCTGTTCTTACCGGATAAGAAAAAAGTTTATAGGCATTAATGATTCGAATAGGTTTATTCAACATATTACAAGTTTCATTCGATTTCTTTCCTTCAGGTCGTATACACTCATAACCATAGAATGGGGCGGTCAATTAACGAACGTTTGTCACGTCGAAACAGCTAAATGGATACACGAATACACTAGCGAAGACTTATATTATACGTCTTATTTTACGTTTCGTATTTTATTTGTTCATTTGATACCATGTGCTAGTCTTGTAACCCTCAATATTTTACTTTTTAGGGCGATGAAGCAAGCTCAACAGAAAAGGGAACGACTTTTTCAAGATAATAAAAAACGTGAAAGTAAACGAGTACGCGATTCTAACTGCACTACACTTATGTTGATCGTTGTGGTTACGGTATTTTTAGTTGTAGAAATACCATTAGGCGTCATAACTGCTTTACATATTATTTCATCTCTTTTGTATGAATTCCTGGATTATTACATAGCCAATTTATTTATTTTATTCGCAAACTTTTTCCTTATCGTAAGTTATCCCATTAATTTTGCTATTTATTGTGGAATGTCGCGTCAGTTTCGTGAAACCTTCAAAGAAATTTTTTTGAAATCAAAATCGTTAATTCAGATAAAAAATGAATATAGTTCGTCTAAATACACTTCAGTGAATGGACCGCGAACATTTACCAATGAAACAGTTATTTAACCAAATGAATTATATACTGTTTTAACAAGATAGAAATGGACATAATTTCAAATCGGATGGAAATAATTTGTTTAGGATCAATTTATGAATTAAGGCCGAGCTCACCCGGTATAAGGTGCCCTTTCACGGTTTGGAGAAGGAAATGTCTCCAAACCATCGTGAATTGTATTCTTTTTTGTAATTTAGTTTTAAGCAATACAGCCAGGCCGTTCTTCATGAATAAAAATTTATGAATTATGAGCTATGATTATGATTATAATTATAAATGATAATTTGAATAAATTGCAACATATGTTTATGTTTAAAAAACTTTAACTGCCGTACGTTAAGTGCATCGCAATATATGGCCATAAATGCAGTCATAATAGTCTACATTAATAAACATTTATACCAGGGTATAAAAGGTGAATGTGACAGTAGCTAGGGAAAAAGAAACAAAAAATTGGGAAAATTTAATCATTAGTGATACCCTCATCCATGGAAACAAACAACATTGGTGCGTTCCATAACACCTTTGGCACCACCTTCGGCTAAAACTGAGCGTTGGTTTCGTTTTTAATTTCAGAACGGTTGTAAAAATTGACATGCACAAGATTATCATTGTTTCCAGACTAAGTTTCGGCTGTCGTTGGTTGTGTAAAATATTTGTCTAACAGTGAATGCGATTCTCAACTTCTTACAGCGATGATCATTTGGACTTTTGTGGAAAATCACATGTTTTCCATCCTAGCTCTTCTGGACTGTAATAAAGGTGCAATTAAGCTGCTTAAAAATATGTATTTTTTCATGATTTATGGGTTCAAACAAGTTTTTAAGAAAATTTTGGTGAAAATCTCGGTAAAATGTTTCAATTTTCTGCAGCGCGAATACGCGGGGTTTCTATTGTAGTGTAGTGCATAAAATTGAGAACGCTTACGTCACTGTACTTCGATACTCCGGTTCTGCTGTGTGAAGACCGGTGCCTCTATCGCCTTGGCTACTGGACCGCCCCGGTTCCGCACCACCTTGCGTTCTTTATTCGGCTGCTAGATCCTGCCTCCCCCGCATTCCGATCCTACGTCGAGATTATGATCCCTATAACGTTCTTTTTTATTCAGCAAAATTAAGCCAGGCCGTTGTTACGGAATTAAAAAAGTCACAATCGATGTAGAACATTGAAAGTAACACTTTGTTTAACATTGTAGTACATTTTAGAAATCACATTTTGTTTCTCGCTGTTGTTTCATTCTACCGCTGCTCCATAAAATGTTGAAGTATAGTTTTTGAAGTGAAATATATCACAATTCCGTGCATCCGAGTGAGATTAACGGATCTGCTCTGTGAGGGGCTTCGACTGTCGCTCAAGTACAAGTATCTGCGTACCGGTTGACAGGGTCTCGTTCGGTTGCTGCACAATGAGCAACGTATGGCACCAGAAGAAGGTTTTGCTGAAACCCGTTAAAACTCTATAGATGAAGCAGACAAGAGAATTTCAAAAAGTTTTCCTATTATGATGTGACAAATTTTTAATGATCGCATCGTATCCATCTGATCAATAAATAAGTTAAATTTTTCTACTTCGACGCAAAACAAGGGTGACCAGTCGTTGTAAATAACTACATCCCTGCACGTTATTTTATTATTTCTTTTTTTTTCTCTCGGGTTGTTTTAATCTGCCGCTGCTCCATAAAATGTTGAAGTATAATTTTTTAAGTGAAATATATCACAATTCTCTGCATCCGAGTGGTATTATCCGTTGTTTCAATGACTGCCTAGGTAAGGTTTGCTCTTTTATTTAGAACATATTTTATTTTAGCAAAACAATGTACACGGTTCAGTATAGTTTTTGTCATCTTTTCTAAAGCGAAAATGATACCAGCATTGACGAGGCCGTGAGCTCGATGTCCCGACCCAGAAAATGTTCTGAATCGAGAATGTTTCGATCATGATGGACTTCTCATTCGTTCCTTGATCGTAAGCTTTTTAATTGCTTCGCGTAGCTCGCGGATTTCTGCTCTAAGGGTGGCTGTGTCATTTTAAGTTTTATTTTTTACCTCTGAGACATCCGCAGGTTTATTTTTTATTGTTCAATAAATCAACGGGCCACGCAGGGAACGCGAAGAACATTGAAGCCTAATTGATAAAACACTTAACAGTAAGAATGACGAACGATTCGAATACAGTTTAAAGGCGCATCGCGTGGCATGCCCGGTTGGTGGCGATTACTAATACGGTGGTTTCACGGCACATACGGAGATAGGGATCAATGATGCCGAAACGGGTTGGGTGATCCTCTATGTCAAGCAGCGACCTTGGGCGAAGCGTCCTGGTTGGGACGTATAAATTGAGCCCAGAGAGCAGAGACGGATCAACATAGGAGTGGAAGGAGCGGCCGCTCGGGGCCTCGTCGGCCACGGGGGCCTCATCCGTGAGGGAAATCCTGTTGTTTCCCTCTAACATCACTATTAGAGGGGCCTCCAAATATCTTGACCCACCACTGCCAGAGAATAGTATTGGGGAGTCGATCCAGTAGTTCAAAAGTAACGCAACAAAAAATCTCTGAGCATTGCAATTTCGCTGTATTTCGCAGTAGTTATATTTTGCTATTTTACACTCCACGTAAAAAAAAACTGTAAACAATTACTGCATGCCTGCCTTAAACCAGCATGAATCAATATCCAGAAAATGACCTGAAAAACGAAAGTACACTTATTTTTGACAGCGTGCCACCGTGTTGCAGCATTTTTCTTCAGCTTTTTCGTACGCCACCAGAATTATCAACCGTTTAAAGTTTAATCGTACACCAGAGGACCAGGGCTCCCTTGAGGCACCACCTCTGAAGAAGCAGGAATACGACGCGACATGTGGGGCCCCATTTTCACGCGGTATGATCGGTCTGCGAGATATGAACGGCTTCAAGTCAGCAATTAAACGGGTGTACCCAACGCCTGGAGCTTAGCGAGCAGCAAGGAATGCGGGACACTATCAAAGGCAGCTTTGATGTCCGTATATACAGCGTCCACCTGCAAACCGGAGTCGATGGTCCTGTGGCAAAGGCTGACAAATTCAACCAATTTTGTGGTTGTGGTTGAGTGCTTGGGGACAAATTCGTGTTGAGTAGTGCTGAGGAAATTCGAGGCAGCAACGAGAATAGCATTATACACAACAAGTTCGAAAACGTTAGCGCAGGCGCATCGCGATGTGATGCAGCGGTGATTGCAGGCATTGGATTTGTCTTCTTTTTTAAGCACTGGAACCAACCACGAGGCTTTCCAGCTAGCAGGATAGGTACCCAGGCGAAACGAATCACGAAAAATCAAGACTAGGATTGCAACGGGGAAATTGCGTCGAAGCCATCGCACCCGCAACACGAGCCGACACTGCGTAGAGCAACGCCATCGCAGATTAGGCGCCATCGTTGCCGTACGCCATCGCTGATTCTTCGCCATCGTTGCCGTACGCCATTGCTGATTCTTCGCCATCTTTGCCGTACCATCGCAGCAAGCAGAAAACGTTACATGTTACATTATTATTATTCTTTTACGATTCCTTTCCATTCCCCCCTCTCATCAGGACCGGATAGTAACCATGCATTCGTGCTCTCCCGCTGCAAACCTTCCTTAGCCTAGCCTCTCCCCTCACTAAGCTTTTTGAAATGTCGCTCTCCTCCCGCGTTATCCCTTCTCTGTGGAAATCAGCCTGGCTGTTTCCTGTGGCTATTTAAAAAGGGTTCTCGCTCCCTGATCTCGAGTTACCGATGCATTGCGCAGCTTTTTGCGCCGAGTTACCGAGCCATTGCGCAGCTTTGTGCGTGTAACAAAGTGTTTGCATCCTGTACATTATTTTTATTCTTTAACGTTTTCCCTAGCCTAGCCTCTCCCCTCACTAAGCGTTTTGAAATGTCGCTCTCCTCCCGCGTTATCCCTTTCTCCCGTTTCCTGTTCTCCCGTTTCCGTTTCCCGTTTCCTGTTCTCGAATTACCGAGGCAATGCGCAGCTTTGCGCCTGTAGAAAGGTATTTGAATCCTGTACATTATTATAATTCTTTTACGTTTTCCCTAGCCTAGCCTCTCCCCTCACTAAGCTTTTTAAATGTCGCCCTACTCCCGCGTTTTCTCTTCTCTGTGGAAATCAGCCTGGCTGTTTCCTGTGACTGTTTAAAAAGAGTTCTCGCTCCCTGATCTCGAGTTACCGATGCATTGCGCAGCTTTTTGCGCCGAGTTACCGAGCCATTGCGCAGCTTTGTGCGTGCAGCAAAGTGTTTGAATCCTGTACATTATTATTATTCTTTAACGTTTTCCCTAGCCATGCCACTCCCCTCACTAAGCTTTTTGAAATGTCGCTCTCCTCCCGCATTTTCCCTTCTCTGTGGAAATCAGACTGGCTGTTTCCTGTGGCTGTTTAAAAACAGAGTTCTCGTTTCCTGTTCTCGAATTACCGAGGCAATGCGCAGCTTTGCGCCTGTAGAAAGATGTTTGAATCCTGTATATTATTATTATTCTTTTACGTTTTCCCTAGCCTAGCCTCTCCCCTCACTAAGCTTTTTGAAATGTCGCTCTCCTCCCGCGTATTCCCTTCTCTGTGGAAATCAGACTGGCTGTTTCCTGTGGCTGTTTAAAAACAGAGTTCCCGTTTCCTGTTCTCGAATTACCGAGGCATTGCGCAGCTTTGCGCCTGTAGAAAGATATTTGAATCCTTTATATTATTATTATTCTTTTACGTTTACCCTAGCCTAGCCTCTCCCCTCACTAAGCTTTTTGAAATGTCGCCCTATTCCCGCGTTTTCTCTTCTCTGTGGAAATCATCCTGGCTGTTTCCTGTGACTGTTTAAAAAGGGTTCTCGCTCCCTGATCTCGTGTTACCGATGCATTGCGCAGCTTTTTGCGCCGAGTTACCGAGCCATTGCGCAGCTTTGTGCGTGTAGCAAAGTGTTTGAATCCTGTACATTATTATTATTCTTTTACGTTTTCCCTAGCCTAGCCTCTCCCCTCACTAAGCTTTTTGAAATGTCGCTCTCCTCCCGCGTTTTCCCTTCTCTGAGGAAATCACACTGGCTGTTTCCTGTGGCTGTTTAAAAACAGAGTTCCCGTTTCCTGTTCTCGAATTACCGAGGCATTGCGCAGCTTTGCGCCTGTAGAAAGATATTTGAATCCTTTATATTATTATTATTCTTTTACGTTTTCCCTAGCCTAGCCTCTCCCCTCACTAAGCTTTTTGAAATGTCGCTCTCCTCCCGCGTTTTCTCTTCTCTGTGGAAATCAGCCTGGCTGTTTCCTGTGACTGTTTAAAAAGGGTTCTCGCTCCCTGATCTCGAGTTACCGATGCATTGCGCAGCTTTTTGCGCCGAGTTACCGAGCCATTGCGCAGCTTTGTGCGTGTAGCAAAGTGTTTGAATCCTGTACATTATTATTATTCTTTTATGTTTTCCCTAGCCTAGCCTCTCCCCTCACTAAACTTTTTGAAATGTCGCTCTCCTCCCGCGTTATCCCTTCTCTGTGGAAATCAGCCTGGCTGTTTCGTTTGGCTGTTTAAAAACAGAGTTCTCGTTTCCTGTTCTCGAATTACCGAGGCAATGCGCAGCTTTGCGCCTGTAGAAAGACGTTTGAATCCTGTACATTATTATTATTCTTTTACGTTTTCCCTAGCCTAGCCTCTCCCCTCACTAAGCTTTTTGAAATGTCGCTCTCCTCCCGCGTTTTCCCTTCTCTGTGGAAATCAGCCTGGCTGTTTCCTGTGGCTGTTTAAAAACAGAGTTCCCGTTTCCTGTTCTCGAATTACCGAGGCATTGCGCAGCTTTGCGCCTGTAGAAAGATATTTGAATCCTTTATATTATTATTATTCTTTTACGTTTTCCCTAGCCTAGCCTCTCCCCTCACTAAGCTTTTTGAAATGTCGCTCTCCTCCCGCGTTTTCTCTTCTCTGTGGAAATCAGCCTGGCTGTTTCCTGTGACTGTTTAAAAAGGTGCTCATTCCCTGATCTCGAGTTACCGATGCATTGCGCAGCTTTGTGCGTGCAGCAAAGTGTTTGAATCCTGTACATTATTATTATTCTTTTACGTTTTCCTTAGCCTAGCCTCTCCCCTCACTAAGCTTTTTGAAATGTCGCTCTCCTCCCGCATTTTCCCTTCTCTGTGGAAATCAGCCTGGCTGTTTCGTGTGGCTGTTTAAAAACAGAGTTCCCGTTTCCTGTTCTCGAATTACCGAGGCAATGCGCAGCTTTGCGCCTGTAGAAAGATATTTGAATCCTGTACATTATTATTATTCTTTTACGTTTTCCCTAGCCTAGCCTCTCCCCTCACTAAGCTTTTTGAAATGTCGCCCTACTCCCGCGTTTTCCCTTCTCTGTGGAAATCAGCCTGGCTGTTTCCTGTGGCTATTTAATAAGGGTTCTCGCTCCCTGATCTCGAGTTACCGATGCATTGCGCAGCTTTTTGCGCCGAGTTACCGAGCCATTGCGCAGCTTTGTGCGTGCAGCAAAGTGTTTGAATCCTGTACATTATTATTATTCTTTAACGTTTTCCCTAGCCATGCCTCTCCCCTCACTAAGCTTTTTGAAATGTCGCTCTCCTCCCGCGTTATCTCTTCTCTGTGGAAATCAGACTGGCTGTTTCCTGTGGCTGTTTAAAAACAGAGTTCTCGTTTCCTGTTCTCGAATTACCGAGGCAATGCGCAGCTTTGCGCCTGTAGAAAGATGTTTGAATCCTGTACATTATTATTATTCTTTTACGTTTTCCCTAGCCTAGCCTCTCCCCTCACTAAGCTTTTTGAAATGTCGCTCTCCTCCCGCGTTTTCCCTTCTCTGTGGAAATCAGCCTGGCTGTTTCCTGTGGCTGTTTAAAAACAGAGTTCCCGTTTCCTGTTCTGGAATTACCGAGGCAATGCGCAGCTTTGCGCCTGTAGAAAGATATTTGAATCCTTTATATTATTATTATTCTTTTACGTTTTCCCTAGCCTAGCCTCTCCCCTCACTAAGCTTTTTGAAATGTCGCTCTCCTCCCGCGTTTTCTCTTCTCTGTGGAAATCAGCCTGGCTGTTTCCTGTGATTGTTTAAAAAGGGTTCTCGCTCCCTGATCTCGAGTTACCGAGGCATTACGCAGCTTTTTGCGTCGAGTTACCGAGGCATTGCGCAGCTTTATGCGTGCAGCAAAGTGTTTGAATCCTGTACATTATTATTATTCTTTAACGTTTTCCCTAGCCTAGCCTCTCCCCTCACTAAGCTTTTTGAAATGTCGCTCTCCTCCCGCATTTTCCCTTCTCTGTGGAAATCAGCCTGGCTGTTTCGTGTGGCTGTTTAAAAACAGAGTTCCCGTTTCCTGTTCTCGAATTACCGAGGCAATGCGCAGCTTTGCGCCTGTAGAAAGATATTTGAATCCTGTACATTATTATTATTCTTTTACGTTTTCCCTAGCCTAGCCTCTCCCCTCACTAAGCTTTTTGAAATGTCGCCCTACTCCCGCGTTTTCCCTTCTCTGTGGAAATCAGCCTGGCTGTTTCCTGTGATTGTTTAAAAAGGGTTCTCGCTCCCTGATCTCGAGTTACCGAGGCATTACGCAGCTTTTTGCGTCGAGTTATCGAGGCATTGCGCAGCTTTATGCGTGCAGCAAAGTGTTTGAATCCTGTACATTATTATTATTCTTTAACGTTTTCCCTAGCCTAGCCTCTCCCCTCACTAAGCTTTTTGAAATGTCGCTCTCCTCCCGCATTTTCCCTTCTCTGTGGAAATCAGCCTGGCTGTTTCGTGTGGCTGTTTAAAAACAGAGTTCCCGTTTCCTGTTCTCGAATTACCGAGGCAATGCGCAGCTTTGCGCCTGTAGAAAGATATTTGAATCCTGTACATTATTATTATTCTTTTACGTTTTCCCTAGCCTAGCCTCTCCCCTCACTAAGCTTTTTGAAATGTCGCCCTACTCCCGCGTTTTCCCTTCTCTGTGGAAATCAGCCTGGCTGTTTCCTGTGGCTATTTAAAAAGGGTTCTCGCTCCCTGATCTCGAGTTACCGATGCATTGCGCAGCTTTTTGCGCCGAGTTACCGAGCCATTGCGCAGCTTTGTGCGTGCAGCAAAGTGTTTGAATCCTGTACATTATTATTATTCTTTAACGTTTTCCCTAGCCATGCCTCTCCCCTCACTAAGCTTTTTGAAATGTCGCTCTCCTCCCGCGTTATCTCTTCTCTGTGGAAATCAGACTGGCTGTTTCCTGTGGCTGTTTAAAAACAGAGTTCTCGTTTCCTGTTCTCGAATTACCGAGGCAATGCGCAGCTTTGCGCCTGTAGAAAGATATTTGAATCCTTTATATTATTATTATTCTTTTACGTTTTCCCTAGCCTAGCCTCTCCCCTCACTAAGCTTTTTGAAATGTCGCTCTCCTCCCGCGTTTTCTCTTCTCTGTGGAAATCAGCCTGGCTGTTTCCTGTGATTGTTTAAAAAGGGTTCTCGCTCCCTGATCTCGAGTTACCGAGGCATTACGCAGCTTTTTGCGTCGAGTTACCGAGGCATTGCGCAGCTTTATGCGTGCAGCAAAGTGTTTGAATCCTGTACATTATTATTATTCTTTAACGTTTTCCCTAGCCATGCCTCTCCCCTCACTAAGCTTTTTGAAATGTCGCTCTCCTCCCGCGTTTTCTCTTCTCTGTGGAAATCAGCCTGGCTGTTTCCTGTGGCTGTTTAAAAACAGAGTTCCCGTTTCCTGTTCTGGAATTACCGAGGCAATGCGCAGCTTTGCGCCTGTAGAAAGATATTTGAATCCTTTATATTATTATTATTCTTTTACGTTTTCCCTAGCCTAGCCTCTCCCCTCACTAAGCTTTTTGAAATGTCGCTCTCCTCCCGCGTTTTCTCTTCTCTGTGGAAATCAGCCTGGCTGTTTCCTGTGATTGTTTAAAAAGGGTTCTCGCTCCCTGATCTCGAGTTACCGAGGCATTACGCAGCTTTTTGCGTCGAGTTACCGAGGCATTGCGCAGCTTTATGCGTGCAGCAAAGTGTTTGAATCCTGTACATTATTATTATTCTTTAACGTTTTCCCTAGCCTAGCCTCTCCCCTCACTAAGCTTTTTGAAATGTCGCTCTCCTCCCGCATTTTCCCTTCTCTGTGGAAATCAGCCTGGCTGTTTCGTGTGGCTGTTTAAAAACAGAGTTCCCGTTTCCTGTTCTCGAATTACCGAGGCAATGCGCAGCTTTGCGCCTGTAGAAAGATATTTAAATCCTGTACATTATTATTATTCTTTTACGTTTTCCCTAGCCTAGCCTCTCCCCTCACTAAGCTTTTTGAAATGTCGCCCTACTCCCGCGTTTTCCCTTCTCTGTGGAAATCAGCCTGGCTGTTTCCTGTGATTGTTTAAAAAGGGTTCTCGCTCCCTGATCTCGAGTTACCGAGGCATTACGCAGCTTTTTGCGTCGAGTTACCGAGGCATTGCGCAGCTTTATGCGTGCAGCAAAGTGTTTGAATCCTGTACATTATTATTATTCTTTAACGTTTTCCCTAGCCTAGCCTCTCCCCTCACTAAGCTTTTTGAAATGTCGCTCTCCTCCCGCATTTTCCCTTCTCTGTGGAAATCAGCCTGGCTGTTTCGTGTGGCTGTTTAAAAACAGAGTTCCCGTTTCCTGTTCTCGAATTACCGAGGCAATGCGCAGCTTTGCGCCTGTAGAAAGATATTTGAATCCTGTACATTATTATTATTCTTTTACGTTTTCCCTAGCCTAGCCTCTCCCCTCACTAAGCTTTTTGAAATGTCGCCCTACTCCCGCGTTTTCCCTTCTCTGTGGAAATCAGCCTGGCTGTTTCCTGTGACTGTTTAAAAACAGAGTTCCCGTTTCCTGTTCTCGAATTACCGAGGCAATGCGCAGTTTTGCGCGTGCAACAAAGTGTTTGAATCCTTCATACTATAATTATTCTTTTACGTTTTCCCTAGCCTAGCCTCTCCCCTCACTAAGCTTTTTGAAATGTCGCTCTCGTCCCGCGTTTTCCCTTCTCTGTGGAAATCAGACTGGCTGTTTCCTGTGACTGTTTAAAAAGGGTTCTCGCTCCCTGATCTCGAGTTACCGAGGCATTACGCAGCTTTTTGCGTCGAGTTACCGAGGCATTGCGCAGCTTTATGCGTGCAGCAAAGTGTTTGAATCCTGTACATTATTATTATTCTTTAACGTTTTCCCTAGCCTAGCCTCTCCCCTCACTAAGCTTTTTGAAATGTCGCTCTCCTCCCGCGTTATCCCTTCTCTGTGGAAATCAGCCTGGCTGTTTCGTTTGGCTGTTTAAAAACAGAGTTCTCGTTTCCTGTTCTCGAATTACCGAGGCAATGCGCAGCTTTGCGCCTGTAGAAAGATGTTTGAATCCTGTACATTATTATTATTCTTTTACGTTTTCCCTAGCCTAGCCTCTCCCCTCACTAAGCTTTTTGAAATGTCGCTCTCCTCCCGCGTTTTCCCTTTTCTGTGGAAATCAGACTGGCTGTTTCCTGTGGCTGTTTAAAAAGGTGCTCATTCCCTGATCTCGAGTTACCGAGGCATTGCGCAGCTTTGTGCGTGCAGCAAAGAGTTTGAATCCTGTACATTATTATTATTCTTTTACGTTTTCCCTAGCCTAGCCTCTCCCCTCACTAAGCTTTTTGAAATGTCGCTCTCCTCCCGCGTTTTCCCTTTTCTGTGGAAATCAGACTGGCTGTTTCCTGTGGCTGTTTAAAAAGGTGCTCATTCCCTGATCTCGAGTTACCGAGGCATTGCGCAGCTTACCGCCTGTAGAAAGATATTTGAATCCTGTACATTATTATTATTCTTTTACGTTTTCCCTAGCCATGCCTCTCCCCTCACTAAGCTTTTTGAAATGTCGCTCTCCTTCCGCGTTTTCCCTTTTCTGTGGAAATCAGACTGGCTGTTTCCTGTGGCTGTTTAAAAAGGTGCTCATTCCCTGATCTCGAGTTACCGAGGCAATGCGCAGCTTTGTGCGTGTAGCAAAGAGTTTGAATCCTGTACATTATTATTATTCTTTTACGTTTTCCCTAGCCTAGCCTCTCCCCTCACTAAGCTTTTTGAAATGTCGCTCTCGTCCTGCATTTTCCCTTCTCTGTGGAAATCAGCCTGGCTGTTTCCTGTGGCTGTTTAAAAACAGAGTACCCATTTCCTGTCCTCGAGTTACCGAGGCAATGCGCAGCTTTGCGCCTGTAGAAAGATGTTTGAATCCTGTACATTATTATTATTCTTTTACGTTTTCCCTAGCCTAGCCTCTCCCCACACTAAGCTTTTTAAATGTCGCCCTATTCCCGCGTTTTCTCTTCTCTGTGGAAATCAGCCTGGCTGTTTCCTGTGACTGTTTAAAAAGAGTTCTCGCTCCCTGATCTCGAGTTACCGATGCATTGCGCAGCTTTTTGCGCCGAGTTACCGAGCCATTGCGCTTCTTTGTGCGTGTAGCAAAGTGTTTGAATCCTGTACATTATTATTATTCTTTAACGTTTTCCCTAGCCATGCCTCTCCCCTCACTAAGCTTTTTGAAATGTAGCTCTCCTCTCGCGTTATCTCTTCTCTGTGGAAATCAGCCTGGCTGTTTCGTTTGGCTGTTTAAAAACAGAGTTCTCGTTTCCTGTTCTCGAGTAACCGAGGCATTGCGCAGCTTTGCGCCTGTAGAAAGATATTTAAATCCTGTACATTATTATTATTCTTTTACGTTTTCCCTAGCCTAGCCTCTCCCCTCACTAAGCTTTTTGAAATGTCGCTCTCCTCCCGCGTTATCCCTTTCTCCCGTTTCCTGTTCTCCCGTTTCCGTTTCCCGTTTCCTGTTCTCGAATTACCGAGGCAATGCGCAGCTTTGCGCCTGTAGAAAGATATTTGAATCCTTTATATTATTATTATTCTTTTACGTTTTCCCTAGCCTAGCCTCTCCCCTCACTAAGCTTTTTGAAATGTCGCTCTCCTCCCGCGTTTTCTCTTCTCTGTGGAAATCAGCCTGGCTGTTTCGTGTGGCTGTTTAAAACCAGAGTTCCCGTTTCCTGTTCTCGAATTACCGAGGCAATGCGCAGTTTTGCGCCTGTAGAAAGATATTTGAATCCTGTACATTATTATTATTCTTTTACGTTTTCCCTAGCCTAGCCTCTCCCCTCACTAAGCTTTTTGAAATGTCGCTCTCCTCCCGCGTTTTCCCTTCTCTGTGGAAATCAGCCTGGCTGTTTCCTGTGGCTGTTTAAAAACAGAGTTCCCGTTTCCTGTTCTCGAATTACCGAGGCAATGCGCAGCTTTGCGCCTAAAGAAAGATGTTTGAATCCTGTACATTATTATTATTCTTTTACGTTTTCCCTAGCCTAGCCTCTCCCCTCACTAAGCTTTTTGAAATGTCGCTCTCCTCCCGCGTTTTCCCTTCTCTGTGGAAATCAGTCTGGCTGTTTCGTGTGGCTGTTTAAAAACAGAGTTCCCGTTTCCTGTTCTCGAATTACCGAGGCAATGCGCAGCTTTGCGCCTGTAGAAAGATATTTGAATCCTTTATATTATTATTATTCTTTTACGTTTTCCCTAGCCTAGCCTCTCCCCTCACTAAGCTTTTTGAAATGTCGGTCTCCTCCCGCATTTTCCCTTCTCTGTGGAAATCAGCCTGGCTGTTTCGTGTGGCTGTTTAAAACCAGAGTTCCCGTTTCCTGTTCTCGAATTACCGAGGCAATGCGCAGCTTTGCGCCTGTAGAAAGATATTTGAATCCTGTACATTATTATTATTCTTTTACGTTTTCCCTAGCCTAGCCTCTCCCCTCACTAAGCTTTTTGAAATGTCGCTCTCCTCCCGCGTTTTCCCTTCTCTGTGGAAATCAGCCTGGCTGTTTCCTGTGGCTGTTTGAAAACAGAGTTCTCGTTTCCTGTTCTCGAGTTACCGAGGCAATGCGCAGCTTTGCGCCTGTAGAAAGATATTTGAATTCTTTATATGATAATTATTCTTTTACGTTTTCCCTAGCCTAGCCTCTCCCCTCACTAAGCTTTTTGAAATGTCGCTCTCCTCCCGCGTTTTCCCTTCTCTGTGGAAATCAGTCTGGCTGTTTCGTGTGGCTGTTTCCCTAGCCTAGCCTCTCCCCTCACTAAGCTTTTTGAAATGTCGCTCTCCTCCCGCGTTTTCCCTTCTCTGTGGAAATCAGTCTGGCTGTTTCGTGTGGCTGTTTAAAAACAGAGTTCCCGTTTCCTGTTCTCGAATTACCGAGGCAATGCGCAGCTTTGCGCCTGTAGAAAGATATTTGAATCCTGTACATTATTATTATTCTTTTACGTTTTCCCTAGCCTAGCCTCTCCCCTCACTAAGCTTTTTAAATGTCGCCCTACTCCCGCGTTTTCTCTTCTCTGTGGAAATCAGCCTGACTGTTTCCTGTGACTGTTTAAAAATGGTTCCCCCTCCCTGATCTCGAATTAACGAGGCATTGCGCAGCTTTGCGCGTGCAGCAAAGTGTTTGAATCCTTTATATTATAATTATTCTTTTACGTTTTCCCTAGCCTAGCCTCTCCCCTCACTAAGCTTTTTGAAATGTCGCTCTCGTCCCGCGTTTTCCCTTCTCTGTGGAAATCATCCTGGCTGTTTCCTGTGACTGTTTAAAAAGGGTTCTCGCTCCCTGATCTCGAGTTACCGAGGCATTACGCATCTTTTTGCGTCGAGTTACCGAGGCATTGCGCAGCTTTGCGCATGTAGCAAAGTGTTTGAATCCTTTATATTATAATTATTCTTTTACGTTTTCCCTAGCCTAGCCTCTCCCCTCACTAAGCTTTTTAAATGTCGCCCTACTCCCGCGTTTTCCCTTCTCTGTGGAAATCAGCCTGGCTGTTTCCTGTGGCTGTTTAAAAACAGAGTTCCCGTTTCCTGTTCTCGAATTACCGAGGCAATGCGCAGCTTTGCGCCTGTAGAAAGATATTTGAATCCTGTACATTATTATTATTCTTTTACGTTTTCCCTAGCCTAGCCTCTCCCCTCACTAAGCTTTTTGAAATGTCGCTCTCCTCCCGCGTTTTCCCTTCTCTGTGGAAATCAGACTGGCTGTTTCGTGTGGCTGTTTAAAAACAGAGTTCCCGTTTCCTGTTCTCGAATTACCGAGGCAATGCGCAGCTTTGCGCCTGTAGAAAGATATTTGAATCCTGTACATTATTATTATTCTTTTACGTTTTCCCTAGCCTAGCCTCTCCCCCCACTAAGCTTTTTAAATGTCGCTCTCCTTCCGCGTTTTCCCTTCTCTGTGGAAATCAGCCTGGCTGTTTCCTGTGGCTGTTTAAAAACAGAGTTCCCGTTTCCTGTTCTCGAATTACCGAGGCATTGCGCAGCTTTGCGCCATTAGACAGATGTTTGAATCCTGTACATTATTATTATTCTTTTACGTTTTCCCTAGCCTAGCCTCTCCCCTCACTAAGCTTTTTGAAATGTCGCTCTCCTCCCGCGTTTTCCCTTCTCTGTGGAAATCAGCCTGGCTGTTTCCTGTGGCTGTTTAAAAAGGGTTCCCGCTCCCTGATCTCGTATTAACGAGGCAATGCGCAGCTTTGCGCCTAAAGAAAGATGTTTGAATCCTGTACATTATTATTATTCTTTTACGTTTTCCCTAGCCTAGTCTCTCCCCTCACTAAGCTTTTTGAAATGTCGCTCTCGTCCTGCATTTTCCCTTCTCTGTGGAAATCAGCCTGGCTGTTTCCTGTGGCTGTTTAAAAACAGAGTACCCATTTCCTGTCCTCGAGTTACCGAGGCAATGCGCAGCTTTGCGCCTGTAGAAAGATGTTTGAATCCTGTACATTATTATTATTCTTTTACGTTTTCCCTAGCCTAGCCTCTCCCCACACTAAGCTTTTTAAATGTCGCCCTATTCCCGCGTTTTCTCTTCTCTGTGGAAATCAGCCTGGCTGTTTCCTGTGACTGTTTAAAAAGAGTTCTCGCTCCCTGATCTCGAGTTACCGATGCATTGCGCAGCTTTTTGCGCCGAGTTACCGAGCCATTGCGCTTCTTTGTGCGTGTAGCAAAGTGTTTGAATCCTGTACATTATTATTATTCTTTAACGTTTTCCCTAGCCATGCCTCTCCCCTCACTAAGCTTTTTGAAATGTAGCTCTCCTCTCGCGTTATCTCTTCTCTGTGGAAATCAGCCTGGCTGTTTCGTTTGGCTGTTTAAAAACAGAGTTCTCGTTTCCTGTTCTCGAGTAACCGAGGCATTGCGCAGCTTTGCGCCTGTAGAAAGATATTTGAATCCTGTACATTATTATTATTCTTTTACGTTTTCCCTAGCCTATCCTCTCCCCTCACTAAGCTTTTTGAAATGTCGCTCTCCTCCCGCGTTTTCCCTTCTCTGTGGAAATCAGACTGGCTGTTTCCTGTGGCAGTTTAAAAAGATGCTCATTCCCTGATCTCGAGTTACCGAGGCATTGCGCAGCTTTGCGCCTGTAGAAAGATATTTAAATCCTGTACATTATTATTATTCTTTTACGTTTTCCCTAGCCTAGCCTCTCCCCTCACTAAGCTTTTTGAAATGTCGCTCTCCTCCCGCGTTATCCCTTTCTCCCGTTTCCTGTTCTCCCGTTTCCGTTTCCCGTTTCCTGTTCTCGAATTACCGAGGCAATGCGCAGCTTTGCGCCTGTAGAAAGATATTTGAATCCTTTATATTATTATTATTCTTTTACGTTTTCCCTAGCCTAGCCTCTCCCCTCACTAAGCTTTTTGAAATGTCGCTCTCCTCCCGCGTTTTCTCTTCTCTGTGGAAATCAGCCTGGCTGTTTCGTGTGGCTGTTTAAAACCAGAGTTCCCGTTTCCTGTTCTCGAATTACCGAGGCAATGCGCAGTTTTGCGCCTGTAGAAAGATATTTGAATCCTGTACATTATTATTATTCTTTTACGTTTTCCCTAGCCTAGCCTCTCCCCTCACTAAGCTTTTTGAAATGTCGCTCTCCTCCCGCGTTTTCCCTTCTCTGTGGAAATCAGCCTGGCTGTTTCCTGTGGCTGTTTAAAAACAGAGTTCCCGTTTCCTGTTCTCGAATTACCGAGGCAATGCGCAGCTTTGCGCCTAAAGAAAGATGTTTGAATCCTGTACATTATTATTATTCTTTTACGTTTTCCCTAGCCTAGCCTCTCCCCTCACTAAGCTTTTTTGAAATGTCGCTCTCCTCCCGCGTTTTCCCTTCTCTGTGGAAATCAGTCTGGCTGTTTCGTGTGGCTGTTTAAAAACAGAGTTCCCGTTTCCTGTTCTCGAATTACCGAGGCAATGCGCAGCTTTGCGCCTGTAGAAAGATATTTGAATCCTTTATATTATTATTATTCTTTTACGTTTTCCCTAGCCTAGCCTCTCCCCTCACTAAGCTTTTTGAAATGTCGGTCTCCTCCCGCATTTTCCCTTCTCTGTGGAAATCAGCCTGGCTGTTTCGTGTGGCTGTTTAAAACCAGAGTTCCCGTTTCCTGTTCTCGAATTACCGAGGCAATGCGCAGCTTTGCGCCTGTAGAAAGATATTTGAATCCTGTACATTATTATTATTCTTTTACGTTTTCCCTAGCCTAGCCTCTCCCCTCACTAAGCTTTTTGAAATGTCGCTCTCCTCCCGCGTTTTCCCTTCTCTGTGGAAATCAGCCTGGCTGTTTCCTGTGGCTGTTTGAAAACAGAGTTCTCGTTTCCTGTTCTCGAATTACCGAGGCAATGCGCAGCTTTGCGCCTGTAGAAAGATATTTGAATTCTTTATATGATAATTATTCTTTTACGTTTTCCCTAGCCTAGCCTCTCCCCTCACTAAGCTTTTTGAAATGTCGCTCTCCTCCCGCGTTTTCCCTTCTCTGTGGAAATCAGTCTGGCTGTTTCGTGTGGCTGTTTAAAACAGAGTTCCCGTTTCCTGTTCTCGAATTACCGAGGCAATGCGCAGCTTTGCGCCTGTAGAAAGATATTTGAATCCTGTACATTATTATTATTCTTTTACGTTTTCCCTAGCCTAGCCTCTCCCCTCACTAAGCTTTTTAAATGTCGCCCTACTCCCGCGTTTTCTCTTCTCTGTGGAAATCAGCCTGACTGTTTCCTGTGACTGTTTAAAAATGGTTCCCCCTCCCTGATCTCGAATTAACGAGGCATTGCGCAGCTTTGCGCGTGCAGCAAAGTGTTTGAATCCTTTATATTATAATTATTCTTTTACGTTTTCCCTAGCCTAGCCTCTCCCCTCACTAAGCTTTTTGAAATGTCGCTCTCGTCCCGCGTTTTCCCTTCTCTGTGGAAATCATCCTGGCTGTTTCCTGTGACTGTTTAAAAAGGGTTCTCGCTCCCTGATCTCGAGTTACCGAGGCATTACGCATCTTTTTGCGTCGAGTTACCGAGGCATTGCGCAGCTTTGCGCATGTAGCAAAGTGTTTGAATCCTTTATATTATAATTATTCTTTTACGTTTTCCCTAGCCTAGCCTCTCCCCTCACTAAGCTTTTTGAAATGTCGCTCTCCTCCCGCATTTTCCCTTCTCTGTGGAAATCAGCCTGGCTGTTTCCTGTGGCTGTTTAAAAACAGAGTTCCCGTTTCCTGTTCTCGAATTACCGAGGCAATGCGCAGCTTTGCGCCTGTAGAAAGATATTTGAATCCTGTACATTATTATTATTCTTTTACGTTTTCCCTAGCCTAGCCTCTCCCCTCACTAAGCTTTTTGAAATGTCGCTCTCCTCCCGCGTTTTCCCTTCTCTGTGGAAATCAGACTGGCTGTTTCGTGTGGCTGTTTAAAAACAGAGTTCCCGTTTCCTGTTCTCGAATTACCGAGGCAATGCGCAGCTTTGCGCCTGTAGAAAGATATTTGAATCCTGTACATTATTATTATTCTTTTACGTTTTCCCTAGCCTAGCCTCTCCCCCCACTAAGCTTTTTGAAATGTCGCTCTCCTTCCGCGTTTTCCCTTCTCTGTGGAAATCAGCCTGGCTGTTTCCTGTGACTGTTTAAAAACAGAGTTCCCGTTTCCTGTTCTCGAATTACCGAGGCATTGCGCAGCTTTGCGCCATTAGACAGATGTTTGAATCCTGTACATTATTATTATTCTTTTACGTTTTCCCTAGCCTAGCCTCTCCCCTCACTAAGCTTTTTGAAATGTCGCTCTCCTCCCGCGTTTTCCCTTCTCTGTGGAAATCAGCCTGGCTGTTTCCTGTGGCTGTTTAAAAAGGGTTCCCGCTCCCTGATCTCGTATTAACGAGGCATTGCGCAGCTTTGCGCCTAAAGAAAGATGTTTGAATCCTGTACATTATTATTATTCTTTTACGTTTTCCCTAGCCTAGCCTCTCCCCTCACTAAGCTTTTTTAAATGTCGCTCTCCTCCCGCGTTTTCCCTTCTTTCTGGAAATCAGCCTGGCTGTTTCGTGTGGCTGTTTAAAAACAGAGTTCCCGTTTCCTGTTCTCAAATTACCGAGGTATTGCGCAGCTTTGTGCGTGTAGCAAAGTGTTTGAATCCTGTACATTATTATTATTCTTTTACGTTTTCCCTAGCCCAGCCTCTCCCCTCACTAAGCTTTTTTAAATGTCGCTCTCCTCCCGCGTTTTCCCTTCGTTGTGGAAATCAGCCTGACTGTTTCCTGTGACTGTTTAAAAACAGAGTTCCCGTTTCCTGTTCTCGAATTACCGAGGCATTGCGCAGCTTTGCGCCATTAGACAGATGTTTGAATCCTGTACATTATTATTATTCTTTACGTTTTTCCCTAGCCTAGCCTCTCCCCTCACTAAGCTTTTTGAAATGTCGCTCTCCTCCCGCGTTTTCCCTTCTCTGTGGAAATCAGCCTGGCTGTTTCCTGTGGCTGTTTAAAAGGGTTCCCGCTCCCTGATCTCGTATTAACGAGGCATTGCGCAGCTTTGCGCCTAAAGAAAGATGTTTGAATCCTGTACATTATTATTATTCTTTTACGTTTTCCCTAGCCTAGCCTCTCCCCTCACTAAGCTTTTTTAAATGTCGCTCTCCTCCCGCGTTTTCCCTTCTTTCTGGAAATCAGCCTGGCTGTTTCGTGTGGCTGTTTAAAAACAGAGTTCCCGTTTCCTGTTCTCAAATTACCGAGGCATTGCGCCGCTTTGTGCGTGTAGCAAAGTGTTTGAATCCTGTACATTATTATTATTCTTTTACGTTTTCCCTAGCCTAGCCTCTCCCCTCACTAAGCTTTTTGAAATGTCGGTCTCCTCCCGCATTTTCCCTTCTCTGTGGAAATCAGCCTGGCTGTTTCCTGTGGCTGTTTAAAAACAGAGTTCCCGTTTCCTGTTCTCGAATTACCGAGGCATTGCGCAGTTTTGCGCGTGTAGAAAGATGTAGATTCCTTTATATTATAATTATTCTTTTACGTTTTCCCTAGCCTAGCCTCTCCCCTCACTAAGCTTTTTGAAATGTCGCTCTCGTCCCGCGTTTTCCCTTCTCTGTGGAAATCAGCCTGGCTGTTTCGTGTGGCTGTTTAAAAACAGAGTTCCCGTTTCCTGTTCTCGAATTACCGAGGCAATGCGCAGCTTTGCGCCTGTAGAAAGATATTTGAATCCTGTACATTATTATTATTCTTTTACGTTTTCCCTAGCCTAGCCTCTCCCCTCACTAAGCTTTTTGAAATGTCGCTCTCGTCCCGCGTTTTCCCTTCTCTGTGGAAATCAGCCTGGCTGTTTCGTGTGGCTGTTTAAAAACAGAGTTCCCGTTTCCTGTTCTCGAATTACCGAGGCATTGCGCAGCTTTACGCGTGTAGAAAGATGTTTGAATCCTGTACATTATTATTATTCTTTTACGTTTTCCCTAGCCTAGCCTCTCCCCTCACTAAGCTTTTTGAAATGTCGCTCTCCTCCCGCGTTTTCCCTTCTCTGTGGAAATCATACTGGCTGTTTCCTGTGGCTGTTTAAAAAGGGTTCTCGCTCCCTGATCTCGAGTAACCGAGGCATTGCGCAGCTTTGCGCCTGTAGAAAGATATTTGAATCCTGTACATTATTATTATTCTTTTACGTTTTCCCTAGCCTAGCCTCTCCCCTCACTAAGCTTTTTGAAATGTCGCTCTCCTCCCGTGTTTTCCCTTCTCTGTGGAAATCAGCCTGGCTGTTTCCTGTGGCTGTTTAAAAACAGAGTTCCCGTTTCCTGTTCTCGAATTAACGAGGCATTGCGCAGCTTTGCGCCATTAGACAGATGTTTGAATCCTGTACATTATTATTATTCTTTTACGTTTTCCCTAGCCTAGCCTCTCCCCTCACTAAGCTTTTTGAAATGTCGCTCTCGTCCTGCGTTTTCCCTTCTCTGTGGAAATCAGCCTGGCTGTTTCCTGTGGCTGTTTAAAAAGGGTTCCCGCTCCCTGATCTCGAATTAACGAGGCATTGCGCAGCTTTGCGCGTGTAGCAAAGTGTTTGAATCCTGTACATTATTATTATTCTTTTACGTTTTCCCTAGCCTAGCCTCTCCCCTCACTAAGCTTTTTGAAATGTCGCTCTCCTCCCGCGTTTTCCCTTCTCTGTGGAAATCAGCCTGGCTGTTTCCTGTGGCTGTTTAAAAACAGAGTTCCCGTTTCCTGTTCTCAAATTACCGAGGCATTGCGCAACTTTGTGCGTGTAGCAAAGTGTTTGAATCCTGTACATTATTATTATTCTTTTACGTTTTCCCTAGCCTATCCTCTCCCCTCACTAAGCTTTTTGAAATGTCGCTCTCCTCCCACGTTATCCCTTCTCTGTGGAAATCAGACTGGCTGTTTCGTGTGGCTGTTTAAAAACAGAGTTCCCGTTTCCTGTTCTCGAATTACCGAGGCATTGCGCAGCTTTGCGCCTGTAGAAAGATATTTGAATCCTGTACATTATTATTATTCTTTTACGTTTTCCCTAGCCATGCCTCTCCCCTCACTAAGCTTTTTTAAATGTCGCTCTCCTCCCGCGTTTTCCCTTCTTTGAGGAAATCACACTGGCTGTTTCGTGTGGCTGTTTAAAAACAGAGTTCCCGTTTCCTGTTCTCAAATTACCGAGGTATTGCGCAGCTTTGTGCGTGTAGCAAAGTGTTTGAATCCTGTACATTATTATTATTCTTTTACGTTTTCCCTAGCCCAGCCTCTCCCCTCACTAAGCTTTTTTAAATGTCGCTCTCCTCCCGCGTTTTCCCTTCGTTGTGGAAATCAGCCTGACTGTTTCCTGTGGCTGTTTAAAAAGGTGCTCATTCCCTGATCTCGAGTTACCGAGGCATTGCGCAGCTTACCGCCTGTAGAAAGATATTTGAATCCTGTACATTATTATTATTCTTTTACGTTTTCCCTAGCCTATCCTCTCCCCTCACTAAGCTTTTTAAATGTCGCTCTCCTCCCGCGTTTTCCCTTTTCTGTGGAAATCAGACTGGCTGTTTCCTGTGGCTGTTTAAAAAGGTGCTCATTCCCTGATCTCGAGTTACCGAGGCATTGCGCAGCTTTGTGCGTGCAGCAAAGTGTTTGAATCCTGTACATTATTATTATTCTTTTACGTTTTCCTTAGCCTAGCTTCTCCCCTCACTAAGCTTTTCGAAATGTCGCTCTCCTCCCGCGTTTTCCCTTCTCTGTGGAAATCAGCCTGGCTGTTTCCTGTGGCTGTTTAAAAACAGAGTTCCCGTTTCCTGTTCTCGAATTAACGAGGCATTGCGCAGCTTTGCGCGTGTAGAAAGATGTAGAATCCTTTATATGATAATTATTCTTTTACGTTTTCCCTAGCCTAGCCTCTCCCCTCACTAAGCTTTTTGAAATGTCGCTCTCCTCCCGCGTTTTCCCTTCTCTGTGGAAATCAGCCTGGCTGTTTCCTGTGGCTGTTTAAAAACAGAGTTCCCGTTTCCTGTTCTCTAGTTACCGAGGCATTGCGCAGCTTTGAGTGTGCAGCAAAGAGTTTGAATCCTGTACATTATTATTATTCTTTTACGTTTTCCCTAGCCTAGCCTCTCCCCTCACTAAGCTTTTTGACATGTCGCTCTCCTCCCGCGTTTTCCCTTCTCTGTGGAAATCAGACTGGCTGTTTCCTGTGGCTGTTTAAAAAGGTGCTCATTCCCTGATCTCGAGTAACCGAGGCATTGCGCAGCTTACCGCCTGTAGAAAGATATTTGAATCCTGTACATTATTATTATTCTTTTACGTTTTCCCTAGCCTATCCTCTCCCCTCACTAAGCTTTTTAAATGTCGCTCTCCTCCCGCGTTTTCCCTTTTCTGTGGAAATCAGCCTGGCTGTTTCCTGTGGCTGTTTAAAAAGGTGCTCATTCCCTGATCTCGAGTTACCGAGGCATTGCGCAGCTTTGCGCATGTAGCAAAGTGTTTGAATCCTTTATATTATAATTATTCTTTTACGTTTTCCCTAGCCTAGCTTCTCCCCTCACTAAGCTTTTCGAAATGTCGCTCACCTCCCGCGTTTTCCCTTCTCTGTGGAAATCAGCATGGTTGTTTCGTGTGGCTGTTTAAAAACATAGTTCCCGTTTCCTGTTCTCTAGTTACCGAGGCATTGCGCAGCTTTGTGCGTGTAGCAAAGTGTTTGAATCCTGTACATTATTATTATTCTTTTACGTTTTCCCTAGCCTAGCCTCTCCCCTCACTAAGCTTTTTGAAATGTCGCTCTCCTCCCGCGTTTTCTCTTCTCTGTGGAAATCAGTCTGGCTGTTTCCTGTGGCTGTTTAAAAAGGTGCTCATTCCCTGATCTCGAGTAACCGAGGCATTGCGCAGCTTTGTGCGTGCAGCAAAGTGTTTGAATCCTGTACATTATAATTATTCTTTTACGTTTTCCCTAGCCTAGCCTCTCCCCTCACTAAGCTTTTTGAAATGTCGCTCTCCTCCCGCGTTTTCCCTTCTCTGTGGAAATCAGACTGGCTGTTTCGTGTGGCTGTTTAAAAACAGAGTTCCCGTTTCCTGTTCTCGAATTACCGAGGCATTGCGCAGCTTTGCGCGTGTAGAAAGATGTAGAATCCTTTATATTATAATTATTCTTTTACGTTTTCCCTAGCCTAGCCTCTCCCCTCACTAAGCTTTTTGAAATGTCGCTCTCGTCCCGCGTTTTCCCTTCTCTGTGGAAATCAGCCTGGCTGTTTCGTGTGGCTGTTTAAAAACAGAGTTCCCGTTTCCTGTTCTCGAATTACCGAGGCATTGCGCAGCTTTGCGCGTGTAGAAAGATGTAGAATCCTTTATATTATAATTATTCTTTTACGTTTTCCCTAGCCTAGCCTCTCCCCTCACTAAGCTTTTTGAAATGTCGCTCTCCTCCCGCGTTTTCCCTTCTCTGTGGAAATCAGACTGGCTGTTTCCTGTGGCTGTTTAAAAACAGAGTTCCCGTTTCCTGTTCTCGAATTACCGAGGCATTGCGCAGCTTTGCGCGTGTAGAAAGATGTAGAATCCTTTATATTAAAATTATTCTTTTACGTTTTCCCTAGCCTAGCCCCTCCCCTCACTAAGCTTTTTGAAATGTCGCTCTCCTCCCGCGTATTCCCTTCTCTGTGGAAATCAGACTGGCTGTTTCCTGTGGCTGTTTAAAAACAGAGTTCCCGTTTCCTGTTCTCGAATTACCGAGGCATTGCGCAGCTTTGCGCGTGTAGAAAGATGTAGAATCCTTTATATTATAATTATTCTTTTACGTTTTCCCTAGCCTAGCCTCTCCCCTCACTAAGCTTTTTGAAATGTCGCTCTCGTCCCGCGTTTTCCCTTCTCTGTGGAAATCAGCCTGGCTGTTTCCTGTGGCTGTTTAAAAAGGGTTCCCGCTCCCTGATCTCGAATTAACGAGGCATTGCTCAGCTTTGCGCGTGTAGCAAAGTGTTTGAATCCTGAACATTATTATTATTCTTTTACGTTTTCCCTAGCCTAGCCTCTCCCCTCACTAAGCTTTTTGAAATGTCGCTCTCCTCCCGCGTTTCCCTTCTCTGTGGAAATCAGGCTGGTTGTTTCTCGTAGCTGTTTAAAAAAAGAGTTAGCGTTCCCTGATCTCGAATTAACGAGGCATTGCGCAGCTTTACGGTTACAGCAAAGTGTTTGAATCCTGTACATTATCATTATTCGCCCGCGGCAAGAACCAGCATCGGGGAATTGCATCGAAATCAATGCGCCAACAACAAGTGCCACAATTGGGTGGAGTAACGCCATCGCAGATTAGTCGCCATCGTTGCCGTGCGCCATCGTTGATTCTTCGCCATCCTTGCCGTACGCCATCGCTGATTCTTCGCCATCTTTGCCGCACTCCTTCGCTGATGCTTCGCTTTCGTTGCCGTACCATTGCAGCAATCAGAAAACGTTACTTGTAATATTATTATTAATTTTTTACGATTGCTTTCCATTCTCCCCTCTCATCCGGCCACGACAGTATCCCTGCATTCGTGCTCTTCCACTGCAAACCTTCCCTAGCCTAGCCTCTTTCCTCAATAAGCTTTTTTAAATGCCGCACTCCTCCCGCGTTTTCCCATCCCTTTCGAAATCAGCCTGGCTGTTTCTTGTGGCTGTTGAAAAAGGGTTCCAGTTTCCTGTTCTCTAGTTACCGTGGCGTTGCGCAGCTTTGCGCTTGTAGCAAAGTGTTTGAATCCTGTACATTATTATTATTCTTTTACGATTCTTTTAAATTCCTCCACCTCATCCGGCCCCGATAGTATCCCTGCATTCGTGCTCACCCGCTGCAAACCTTCCTTGTCTTAGCCTCTCTTTAACTAGCTTTTCAAAAATTGTCACTTTCTTCCTGCATTTCCTTCTTTTGAATCTGACTCGCTGTTTCCTGTGACTGTTTAAAAAAAAGTGCAATGGATCAGCTTGAATTATGCTTAATATTTGAAAATATGTTTTTTATGGCTTATGGGTGTCAGTAAGTTTTTAAGAAAATATTGTAAATATCCTTTTTTTCTCGATGTTGTTTTAATATGCTGCTACTCCTTAAAATGTTGAAGTATGATTTTTTAGTGAAATATATCACAATTTATTACATCCCAGTGGTATTATCCGTTTTGTCCATGACTGCCTACCAAGGTAAGGTTTGCACTTTTATTTTGAACATTTTTTATTGTAGCAATACGGCCAGAAAATTGTAAACAAAACACATAATTTATTTTTCGCTTATAGAATTTAATAGATTTATTAAACATATTTCTTTTGTTTCCCGATTCAATTTCATAAATCCACAATTGCCTTGTACCTATTTTCGGCAACCTTTAAAACGAAAATAAAACTATTTATCGGATTTTTGAAGTCTCAGCGTGCTGTGACTTATTTTCAAAATAATTTTTTTAAACATTGTTCTTTTCCTAGATTTGGGTAAAATGTCTGTATATTTGGAAGAAAAATATGCAATGTTAATAATTGTAAACAGTTTATTGTTTTAATAAACTTCTCTAAACAATTATTTTTT